>NC_088412.1:4057637-4070137 GCF_034236695.1 Oncorhynchus nerka
ACTGACTGGTTTTCTGATCACACCAGATATTGACTGGTTTTCTGATCACACCAGATACTGACTGGTTTTCTGATCCACACCAGATACTGACTGGTTCTCTGATCCACACCAGATACTGACTGGTTTTCTGATCACACCAGATACTGACTGGTTTTCTGATCACACCAGATACTGACTGGTTTTCTGATCACACCAGATACTGACTGGTTTTCTGATCCACACCAGATACTGACTGGTTCTCTGATCCACACCAGATACTGACTGGTTTTCTGATCCACACCAGATACTGACTGGTTCTCTGATCCACACCAGATACTGACTGGTTTTCTGATCACACCAGATACTGACTGGTTTTCTGATCACACCAGATACTGACTGGTTCTCTGATCCACACCAGATACTGACTGGTTTTCTGATCACACCAGATACTGACTGGTTTTCTGATCCACACCAGATACTGACTGGTTTTCTGATCCACACCAGATACTGACTGGTTTTCTGATCACACCAGATACTGACTGGTTTTCTGATCCACACCAGATACTGACTGGTTTTCTGATCACACCAGATACTGACTGGTTCTCTGATCCACACCAGATACTGACTGGTTTTCTGATCCATACCAGATACTGACTGGTTCTCTGATCCACACCAGATACTGTCTGGTTCTCTGATCCACACCAGATACTGACTGGTTTTCTGATCACACCAGATACTGACTGGTTCTCTGATCCACACCAGATACGGACTGGTTTTCTGATCCACACCAGATACTGACTGGTTCTCTGATCCACACCAGATACTGACTGGTTTTCTGATCCACACCAGATACTGACTGGTTTTCTGATCCACACCAGATACTGACTGGTTTTCTGATCCACACCAGATACTGACTGGTTTTCTGATCACACCAGATACTGACTGGTTTTCTGATCACACCAGATACTGACTGGTTTTCTGATCCACACCCCTACCTTTTATTTTAAAGGTATCTGTGACCAACAGATGCATATCTGTATTCCCAGTCATGTGAAATCAATAGATTAGGACCTAATAAATTTATTTAAATTGACTGATTTCCTGAACTGTAACTCAGTAAAATCTCTGAAATTGTTGCGTTTATATTGTTGTTCCGTGTATAAAAGCAAAACTTATTTTCATAAAATGTAAAAGGAATTAGTGGAATTAGTGTGAATAATAATAATTTATAAAGAATATAAAGAATAATCCAACATTGTTTTGAAGTACAACCTACTGTAGTAGGTCAAATCTGTGCGGTAAAACCTTGGTAGAGCATGGGTGGAGGAGGCATTGTGGTGCTGTAAAACCTTGGTAGAGCATGGGTGGAGGAGGCATTGTGGTGCTGTAAAACCTTGCATTCACCATTCAGTGGAACAGTAGTGCATCTATCTTTTAGAGCATGGTGGTGGAGGAGGCATTGTGGTGCTGTAAAACCTTGGTAGAGCATGGGTGGAGTAGGCATTGTGGTGCTGTAAAACCTTGGTAGAGCATGGGTGGAGTAGGTATTGTGGGGCTGTAAAACCTTGGTATAGCATGGGTGGAGTAGGTATTGTGGTGCTGGATAACCTTGGTAGAGCATGGGTGGAGGAGGCATTGTGGTGCTGTGAATTTCCATTCTTTTTCAGCTTCAGACCAATGATTACTTCTCACTTAAAACTATTTTGTTTTTGTTTGTAATCCACTAGGGTGCTTGGGAAGCCAGAAAGCTAGCTACAGTATATATCATACAGAACATATCATATCATACAGTACATATCATATCATACAGAACATATCATACAGAACATATCATATCATACAGAACATATCATATCATACAGAACATATCATACAGAACATATCATACAGAACATATCATATCATACAGAACATATCATATCATACAGAACATATCATATCATACAGAACATATCATATCATACAGAACATATCATATCATACAGAACATATCATACAGAACATATCATACAGAACATATCATACAGAACATATCATATCATACAGAACATATCATATCATACAGAACATATCATACAGAACATATCATACAGAACATATCATACAGAACATATCATATCATACAGTACATATCATACAGAACATATCATATCATACAGAACATATCATACAGAACATATCATATCATACAGAACATATCATACAGAACATATCATATCATACAGTACATACCTACATATCATAGAGAACATATCATATCATACAGAACATATCATATCATACAGAACATATCATATCATACAGAACATATCATATCATACAGTACATATCATATCATACAGTACATATCATACAGAACATATCATATCATACAGTACATATCATACAGAACATATCATATCATACAGAACATATCATATCATACAGTACATATCATATCATACAGAACATATCATAGAGAACATATCATACAGTACATATCATATCATACAGAACATATCATAGAGAACATATCATACAGTACATATCATATCATACAGTACATATCATATCATACAGTACATATCATACAGAACATATCATACAGTACATATCATATCATACAGAACATATCATATCATAGAGAACATATCATAGAGAACATATCATATCATACAGAACATATCATATCATACAGTACATATCATATCATACAGTACATACCTACATATCATAGAGAACATATCATATCATAGAGAACATATCATATCATACAGTACATACCTACATATCATAGAGAACATATCATATCATAGAGAACATATCATATCATACAGAACATATCATATCATACAGTACATATCATATCATACAGTACATACCTACATATCATAGAGAACATATCATATCATACAGTACATACCTACATATCATAGAGAACATATCATATCATAGAGAACATATCATATCATACAGTACATACCTACATATCATACAGAACATATCATATCATAGAGAACATATCATATCATAGAGAACATATCATATCATAGAGAACATATCATATCATACAGAACATATCATATCATACAGAACATATCATATCATACAGAACATATCATATCATACAGTACATATCATACAGTACATATCATACAGTACATATCATATCATACAGTACATATCATACAGAACATATCATATCATAGAGAACATATCATATCATAGAGAACATATCATATCATAGAGAACATATCATATCATACAGAACATATCATATCATACAGAACATATCATATCATACAGTACATATCATATCATACAGTACATATCATACAGAACATATCATATCATACAGTACATATCATACAGAACATATCATATCATAGAGAACATATCATATCATAGAGAACATATCATATCATACAGTACATATCATACAGAACATATCATATCATACAGTACATATCATACAGAACATATCATATCATAGAGAACATATCATATCATACAGTACATATCATATCATACAGTACATATCATATCATACAGTACATATCATACAGAACATATCATATCATACAGAACATATCATATCATACAGTACATATCATACAGAACATATCATATCATAGAGAACATATCATATCATACAGTACATATCATACAGAACATATCATATCATACAGTACATATCATACAGAACATATCATATCATACAGAACATATCATACAGAACATATCATATCATACAGAACATATCATACAGTACATATCATACAGAACATATCATATCATAGAGAACATATCATATCATACAGAACATATCATACAGAACATATCATATCATAGAGAACATATCATATCATACAGTACATATCATACAGAACATATCATATCATACAGTACATATCATATCATACAGTACATATCATACAGAACATATCATATCATACAGAACATATCATATCACACAGTACAGTACATATCATATCATACAGTACATATCATATCATACAGAACATATCATATCATAGAGAACATATCATATCATACAGTACATATCATACAGAACATATCATATCATACAGAACATATCATATCATACAGAACATATCATATCATACAGTACATATCATATCATACAGTACAGTACATATCATATCATACAGAATATGCAGTACATATCATATCATACAGTACATATCATAGAGAACATATCATATCATACAGTACATATCATATCATACAGTACATATCATATCATACAGAACATATCATATCATACAGTACATATCATACAGTACATATCATATCATACAGTACATGCAGTACATATCATATCATACAGAACATGCAGTACATATCATATCATACAGTACATGTCATACAGTACATGCAGTACATATCATACAGTACACTCAGTACATATCATATCATACAGTACACATCTACATATCATAGAGTACATATCATACAGAACATGCAGTACATATCATACAGTACATATCATACAGAACATGCAGTACATATCATATCATACAGTACATATCATACAGAACATACAGTACATACCTACATATCATATCATACAGTACATATCATACAGAACATACAGTACATACCTACATATCATATCATACAGAACATACAGTACATACCTACATATCATATCATACAGTACATATCATATCATACAGTACATATCATACAGAATATGCAGTACATATCATATCATACAGTACATATCATATCATACAGTACATATCATACAGAATATACAGTACATATCATATCATACAGTACATATCATACAGAATATGCAGTACATATCATATCATACAGTACATATCATATCATACAGTACATATCATATCATACAGTACACATCATACAGAATATACAGTACATATCATATCATACAGTACATATCATACAGAATATACAGTACATATCATACAGTACATATCATATCATACAGTACATATCATATCATACAGTACATATCATATCATACAGTACATATCATATCATACAGAACATATCATACAGAATATGCAGTACATATCATATCATACAGTACATATCATATCATACAGAACATATCATACAGAATATACAGTACATATCATATCATACAGTACATATCATACAGAATATGCAGTACATATCATATCATACAGTACATATCATATCATACAGAACATATCATACAGAATATACAGTACATATCATATCATACAGTACATATCATACAGAACATGCAGTACATATCATACAGAATATGCAGTACATATCATATCATACAGTACACATCATATCATACAGAATATGCAGTACATATCATATCATACAGTACATATCATACAGAATATACAGTACATATCATATCATACAGTACATATCATACAGAATATACAGTACATATCATATCATACAGTACAGTACATATCATACAGTACATATCATATCATACAGTACATATCATACAGTACATATCATATCATACAGTACATATCATACAGTACATGCAGTACATATCATATCAATCATATCATAATTAAACTTCCGGCGCCGACTGAGATGGCCGCCTCGCTTCGCGTTCCTAGGAAACTATGCAGTTTTTTGTTTTTTTACGTGTTATTTCTTACATCAGTACCCCAGGTCATCTTAGGTTTCATTACATACAGACGAGAAGAACTACTGAATATAAGATCAGCGTCAACTCACCATCAGTACGACCACGACGCGGATCCTGTGTTCTGCCTTACAAACAGGACAACGGAATGGATCGCATGCAGCGACCCAAGGAAACGACTCCGAAAAAGAGGGAAACGAAGCGGTGTTCTGGTCAGACTCCGAAAAAGGGCACATCGCACACCACTCCCCAGCATTCTTCTTGCCAATGTCCAGTCTCTTGACAACAAGGTTGACGAAATCCGAGCAAGGGTAGCATTCCAGAGGGACATCAGAGACTGCAACGTTCTCTGCTTCACAGAAACATGGCTTACTGGGAAGACGCTATCCGAGGCGGTGCAGCCAACGGGTTTCTCCACGCATCGCGCCGACAGAAACAAACATCTTTCTGGTAAGAAGAGTGGCGGGGGCGTATGCCTCATGACTAACGAGACATGGTGTGATGAAGGAAACATACAGGGACTCAAATCCTTCTGTTCACCTGATTTAGAATTCCTCACAATCAAATGTAGACCGCATTATCTTCCAAGAGAATTCTCTTCGATTATAATCACAGCCGTATATATCCCCCCCAAGCAGACACATCGATGGCTCTGAACGAACTTTATTTAACTCTTTGCAAACTGGAAACTATTTATCCGGAGGCTGCATTCATTGTAGCTGGGGATTTTAACAAAGCTAATCTGAAAACAAGACTCCCTAAATTTTATCAGCATATCGATTGCGCAACCAGGGGTGGTAAAACCTTGGATCATTGTTACTCTAACTTCCGAGACGCATATAAGGCCCTGCCCCGCCCCCCTTTCGGAAAAGCTGACCACGACTCCATTTTGCTGATCCCTGCCTACAGGCAGAAACTTAAAACAGAGGCTCCCACGCTGAGGTCTGTCCAACGCTGGTCAGACCAAGCTGACTCCACACTCCAAGACTGCTTCCATCACGTGGACTGGGACATGTTTCGTATTGCGTCAGATGGAAATATTGACGAATACGCTGATTCGGTGTGCGAGTTCATTAGAACGTGCGTCGAAGATGTCGTTCCCATAGCAACGATAAAAACATTCCCAAACCAGAAACCGTGGATTGATGGCAGCATTCGCGTGAAACTGAAAGCGCGAACCACTGCTTTTAATCAGGGCAAGGTGTCTGGTAACGAATGCTGCCATTTATGTCCGAATATAAACAATGCAGCTATTCCCTCCGCAAGGCTATTAAACAAGCTAAGCGTCAGTACAGAGACAAAGTGGAACCTCAATTCAATGGCTCAGACACAAGAGGCATGTGGCAGGGTCTACAGTCAATCACGGACTACAAGAAGAAACCCAGCCCAGTCACGGACCAGGATGTCTTGCTCCCAGGCAGACTAAATAACTTTTTTGCCCGCTTTGAGGACAATACAGTGCCACTGACACGGCCTGCAACGAAAACATGCGGTCTCTCCTTCACTGCAGCCGAGGTGAGTAAGACATTTAAACGTGTTAACCCTCGCAAGGCTGCAGGCCCAGACGGCATCCCCAGCCGCGCCCTCAGAGCATGCGCAGACCAGCTGGCCGGTGTGTTTACGGACATATTCAATCAATCCCTATACCAGTCTGCTGTTCCCACATGCTTCAAGAGGGCCACCATTGTTCCTGTTCCCAAGAAAGCTAAGGTAACTGAGCTAAACGACTACCTCCCCGTAGCACTCACTTCCGTCATCATGAAGTGCTTTGAGAGACTAGTCAAGGACCATATCACCTCCACCCTACCTGACACCCTAGACCCACTCCAATTTGCTTACCGCCCAAATAGGTCCACAGACGATGCAATCTCAACCACACTGCACACTGCCCTAACCCACCTGGACAAGAGGAATATCTATGTGAGAATGCTGTTCATCGACTACAGCTCGGCATTCAACACCATAGTACCCTCCAAGCTCGTCATCAAGCTCGAGACCCTGGGTCTCGACCCCGCCCTGTGCAACTGGGTACTGGACTTCCTGACGGGCCGCCCCCAGGTGGTGAGTGTAGGCAACAACATCTCCTCCCCGCTGATCCTCAACACGGGGCCCCCAAGGGTGCGTTCTGAGCCCTCTCCTGTACTCCCTGTTCACCCACGACTGCGTGGCCACGCACGCCTCCAACTCAATCATTAAGTTTGCGGACGACACAACAGTGGTAGGCTTGATTACCAACAACGACGAGACGGCCTACAGGGAGGAGGTGAGTGCCCTCGGAGTGTGGTGTCAGGAAAATAACCTCACACTCAACGTCAACAAAACTAAGGAGATGATTGTGGACTTCAGGAAACAGCAGAGGGAACACCCCCCTATCCACATCGATGGAACAGTAGTGGAGAGGGTAGCAAGTTTTAAGTTCCTCGGCATACACATCACAGACAAACTGAATTGGTCCACTCACACTGACAGCGTCGTGAAGAAGGCGCAGCAGCGCCTCTTCAACCTCAGGAGGCTGAAGAAATTCGGCTTGTCACCAAAAGCACTCACAAACTTCTACGGATGCACAATCGAGAGCATCCTGGCGGGCTGTATCACCGCCTGGTACGGCAACTGCTCCGCCCTCAACCGTAAGGCTCTCCAGAGGGTAGTGAGGTCTGCACAACGCATCACCGGGGGCAAACTACCTGCCCTCCAGGACACCTACACCACCCGATGTTACAGGAAGGCCATAAAGATCATCAAGGACATCAACCACCCGAACCACTGCCTGTTCGGAAAAACAGCTTCTATCTCAAGGCCATCAGACTGTTAAACAGCCACCACTAACATTGAGTGGCTGCTGCCAACACACTGTCATTGACATTGACCCAACTCCAGCCACTTTAATAATGGGAATTGATGGGAAATGATGTAAATATATCACTAGCCACTTTAAACAATGCTACCTTGTATAATGTTACTTACCCTACATTATTCATCTCATATGCATATGTATATACTGTACTCTAGATCATCGACTGCATTCTTATGTCACTAGCCACTTTAACTATGCCACTTTGTTTACTTTGTCTACATACTCATCTCATATGTATATACTGTACTCGATACCATCTACTGTATGCTGCTCTGTACCATCACTCATTCATATATCCTTATGTACATATTCCTTATCCCCTTACACTGTGTATAAGACAGTAGTTTTGGAATTGTTAGTTAGATTACTTGTTGGTTATCACTGCATTGTCGGAACTTGTTATGCAGATGAGTGAGGACCCAACAGCGATTCAACAGAAACCGTCTTTTAATGTCCAAACAGGGAAAACATAAATCCTCAATCGTTACAGGAGATGTCCAAACAGGGAAAACATAAATCCTCTATCTTTGCAGGAGAGTCCTCCTTCTAGTAGTAGAGGAGAATTGCAGGGCTAGCGGCAACAGACTGCAGGTCCCTCAGGGTAGGCGCGGGCCGTAGAGGACAGAGACACCTGCTCACACGCAGCATCTAATAAAGAGGCAGATTACGACAGGACGGAACAAGGGCAAAGCAAACAAGAATCCGACAAGGACAGAAGCAGAAACAGAGAGAGAAATAGAGACTTAATCAGAGGGCAAAAGAGGAGACAGGTGTGAGAGAGTAAACGAGGTCGTTAGGAGAATGGGGAACAGCTGGGAGCAGGAACGGAACGAAAGAGAGAGAGAAAGATAGTAACCTAATACGACCAGCAGGGGGAAACGAAGAGAAGAGAAAGCACAGGGACAAGACATAACATGACAGTACCCCCCCACTCACCGAGCGCCTCCTGGCGCACTCGAGGAGGAAACCTGGCGGCAACGGAGGAAATCACCAATCAGCGAACGGTCCAGCACGTCCCGAGATGGAACCCAACTCCTTTCCTCAGGACCGTACCGGAAAACGATGAAGAGGGAATCATTGTGCTATTATTATTTTTTAAATGAGACACGGGTAGAGAACTGTAAGAGTTAGAGCTATCAGGACCAAACAGGCCAGGAGAGTGACAACTTGGGGCAGACTGAGACACAGCAAGGCTAGGAGCAGGACCAGGAGAGATGCGGTGGCTGGGGACAGACTGAGACACAGCAAGGCCAGGGGTAGGGGCAGGAGGAGAGTTACCAGACTTAGTCTGCGCGCAGTCCGAACAAGCAGCCACGAAACGACGCGTGTCACGCTCCTGAGTGGGCCACCAAAACGCTGGCGAATAGAAGCAAGCGTACCCCGAACGCCGGGGTGGCCGGCTAACTTGGCAGAGTGAGCCCACTGAAGAACGGCCAGACGAGTAGGAACGGGAACGAAAAGAAGGTTCCTAGGACAAGCGCGCGGAGACGGAGTGTGAGTGAGTGCTTGCTTTACCTGCCTCTCAATTCCCCAGACAGTCAACCCGACAACACGCCCCTCAGGGAGAATCCCCTCGGGGTCGGTGGAGGCTACTGAAGAACTGAAGAGACGGGATAAAGCATCAGGCTTGGTGTTCTTAGAGCCCGGACGATAAGAAATAACGAACTCGAAACGAGCGAAAAACAGCGCCCAACGAGCCTGACGCGCATTAAGTCGTTTGGCAGAACGGATGTACTCAAGGTTCTTATGGTCAGTCCAAACGACAAAGGAACGGTCGCCCCCTCCAACCACTGTCGCCATTCGCCTAGGGCTAAGCGGATGGCGAGCAGTTCGCGGTTTACCACATCATAGTTACGTTCCGACGGCGACAGGCGATGAGAAAAATACGCGCAAGGGTGGACCTTATCGTCAGAATGGGAGCGCTGGGACAGAATGGCTCCCACGCCCACCTCTGACGCGTCAACCTCGACAATGAACTGTCTAGAGACGTCAGGTGTAACAAGGATAGGAGCGGATGTAAAACGCTTCTTGAGGAGATCAATACTACAATCATACGACCGGTGAGGAGGAAGGGAGGTGGCCCTGGACCGACTGAAGACCGTGCGCAGATCATGATATTCCTCCGGCACCCCTGTCAAATCACCAGGCTCCTCCTGAGAAGAGGGGGCAGAAGAAACAGGAGGGATAGCAGACATTACACATTTCACATGACAAGAGACGTTCCAGGAGAGGATAGAATTACTAGACCAATTAATAGAAGGATTATGACACACTAGCCAGGGATGGCCCAAAACAACAGGCGTAAAAGGTGAACGAAAAATCAAAAAGAAATGGTTTCGCTATGATTACCAGAGACAGTGAGGGTTAAAGGTAGCGTTTCACGCTGAATCCTGGGGAGAGGACTACCATCCAAGGCGAACATGGCCGTGGGCTCCCTAACTGTCTGAGAGGAATGTCATGTTCCCGAGCCCAGGCTTCGTCCATAAAACAGCCCTCCGCCCCAGAGTCTATCAAGGCACTGCAGGAAGCTGCCGAACCGGTCCAGCGTAGATGGACCGACAAGGTAGTACAGGATCTTGAAGGAGAGACCTGAGTAGTAGCGCTCACCAGTAGCCCTCCGCTTACTGATGAGCTCTGGCCTTTACTGGACATGAAATGACAAAATGACCAGCGGAACCGCAATAGAGACAGAGGCGGTTGGTGATTCTCCGTTCCCTCTCCTTAGTCGAGATGCGAATACCCCCAGCTGCATGGGCTCAGCACCTGAGCCACTGGAGGAAGATGGTAGTGATGCGGAGAGGGGGAAACGGATAACGCGAGCTCTCTTCCACGAGCTCGGTGACGAAGATCTACCCGTCGTTCTATACGAATAGCGAGTTCAATCAAAGAATCCACGCTGGAAGGAACCTCCCGGGAGAGAATCTCATCCTTTACCTCCGCGTGGAGACCCTCCAGAAAACGAGCGAGCAACGCCGGCTCGTTCCAGTCACTGGAGGCAGCAAGAGTGCGAAACTCTATAGAGTAGTCCGTTATGGATCGATTCCCTTGACATAGGGAAGACAGGGCCCTGGAAGCTTCTTTCCCAAAAACTGAACGATCAAAAACCCGTATCATCTCCTCCTTAAAGTTCTGATACTGGTTAGTACACTCAGCCCTTGCCTCCCAGATTGCCGTGCCCCACTCACGAGCCCGTCCAGTAAGGAGAGATATGACGTAGGCGATACGAGCTGTACCCCTGGAGTACGTGTTGGGCTGGAGAGAGAACACAATATCACACTGGGTGAGGAACGAGCGGCATTCAGTGGGCTCCCCAGAGTAACACGGTGGGTTATTAATTCTGGGCTCCGGAGACTCGGAAGCCCTGGAAGTAGCCGGTGGATCGAGGCGGAGATTGTGAATATGTTTCGAGAGGTCGGAGACTTGGGCGGCCAGGGTCTCAACGGCATGTCGAGCAGCAGACAATTCCTGCTCGTGTCTGCCTAGCATCGCTCCCTGGATCTCGACGGCTGAGTAGAGAGGATCCGAAGTCGCTGGGTCCATTCTTGGTCGGATTCTTCTGTTATGCAGATGAGTGAGGACCCAACAGCGATTCAACAGAAACCGTCTTTTAATGTCCAAACAGGGAAAACATAAATCCTCAATCGTTACAGGAGATGTCCAAACAGGGAAAACATAAATCCTCTATCTTTGCAGGAGAGTCCTCCTTCTAGTAGTAGAGGAGAATTGCAGGGCTAGCGGCAACAGACTGCAGGTCCCTCAGGGTAGGCGCGGGCCGTAGAGGACAGAGACACCTGCTCACACGCAGCATCTAATAAAGAGGCAGATTACGACAGGACGGAACAAGGGCAAAGCAAACAAGAATCCGACAAGGACAGAAGCAGAAACAGAGAGAGAAATAGAGACTTAATCAGAGGGCAAAAGAGGAGACAGGTGTGAGAGAGTAAACGAGGTCGTTAGGAGAATGGGGAACAGCTGGGAGCAGGAACGGAACGAAAGAGAGAGAGAAAGATAGTAACCTAATACGACCAGCAGGGGGAAACGAAGAGAAGA
>NC_088412.1:4075137-4182637 GCF_034236695.1 Oncorhynchus nerka
ACCACACTGCTACAACCACACTGCTACAACTATACTGCTACAACCATACTGCTACAACTATATAGCTACAACTATACTGCTACAACCAGCTACAACTATACTGCTACAACCATACTGCTACAACCACACTGCTACAACTATACTGCTACAACCACACTGCTACAACTATACTGCTACAACCATACTGCTACAACTATACTGCTACAACCACACTGCTACAACTATACTGCTACAACCATACTGCTACAACCACACTGCTACAACTATACTGCTACAACCACACTGCTACAACCACACTGCTACAACTATACTGCTACAACCATACTGCTACAACTATACTGCTACAACTATACTGCTACAACTATACTGCTACAACCATACTGCTACAACTATACTGCTACAACTATACTGCTACAACTATACTGCTACAACCATACTGCTACAACTATACTGCTACAACCATACCGCTACAACCACACTGCTACAACCATACTGCTACAACCACACTGCTACAACCACACTGCTACAACTATACTGCTACAACTATACTAATACAACCATACTGCTACAACCAGCTACAACTATACTGCTACAACCAGCTACAACTATACTGCTACAACCATACTGCTACAACCATACTGCTACAACCATACTGCTAAACCACACTGCTACAACTATACTGCTACAACCATACTGCTACAACCATACTGCTACAACCATACTGCTACAACTATACTGCTACAACCATACTGCTACAACTATACTAATACAACCATACTGCTACAACCAGCTACAACTATACTGCTACAACCAGCTACAACTATACTGCTACAACCACACTGCTACAACTATACTGCTACAACCAGCTACAACTATACAGCTACAACTATACTAATACAACTATACTGCTACAACCACACTGCTACAACTATACTGCTACAACCAGCTACAACCATACTGCTATAACCACACTGCTACAACTATACTGCTACAACTATACAGCTACAACCATACTGCTACAACCATACTGCTACAACTATACTGCTACAACCATACTGCTACAACTATACTGCTACAACCACACTGCTACAACCACACTGCTACAACTATACTGCTACAACTATACTGCTACAACTATACTGCTACAACTATACTGCTACAACCACACTGCTACAACTATACTGCTACAACTATACTGCTACAACTATACTGCTACAACCATACTGCTACAACCACACTGCTACAACTATACTGCTACAACCACACTGCTACAACTATACTGCTACAACTATACTGCTACAACCACACTGCTACAACTATACTGCTACAACCATACTGCTACAACTATACTGCTACAACTATACTGCTACAACCACACTGCTACACTATACTGCTACAACCACACTGCTACACTATACTGCTACAACCACACTGCTACAACTATACTGCTACAACTATACTGCTACAACTATACTGCTACAACCACACTGCTACAACTATACTGCTACAACCACACTGCTACAACTATACTGCTACAACTATATTGCTACAACCATACTGCTACAACCACACTGCTACAACCACACTGCTACAACCACACTGCTACAACTATACTGCTATAACTAACCTGCTACAACCATACTGCTACAACCATACTGCTACAACTATACTAATACAACCATACTGCTACAACCAGCTACAACTATACTGCTACAACTATACTGCTACAACCATACTGCTACAACCATACTGCTACAACTATACTGCTACAACTATACTAATACAACTATACTGCTACAACCATACTGCTACAACCACACTGCTACAACCACACTGCTACAACTATACTGCTACAACTATACTGCTACAACCATACTGCTACAACTATACTGCTACAACTATACTGCTACAACTATACTGCTACAACTATACTAATACAACTATACTGCTACAACCATACTGCTACAACTATACTGCTACAACTATACTAATACACTATACTGCTACAACCATACTGCTACAACTATACTGCTACAACTATACTGCTACAACTATACTGCTACAACCACACTGCTACAACCACACTGCTACAACCATACTGCTACAACCATACTGCTACAACTATACTGCTACAACAATACTAATACAACTATACTGCTACAACTATACTGCTACAACCACACTGCTACAACCACACTGGTACAACTATACTGCTACAACCATACCGCTACAACCACACTGCAACAACTATACTGCTACAACCATACTGCTACAACCACACTGCTACAACCACACTGCTACAACTATACTGCTACAACCATACCGCTACAACCACACTGCAACAACTATACTGCTACAACTATACTGCTACAACTATACTGCTACAACCATACTGCTACAACTATACTGCTACCACTATACTGCTACAACCATACTGCTACAACCATACTGCTACAACTATACTGCTACAACCATACTGCTGCAACTATACTGCTACAACTATACTGCTACAACCACACTGCTACAACCACACTGCTACAACCACACTGCTACAACCATACTGCTACAACTATACTGCTACAACTATACTGCTAAACCACACTGCTACAACCACACTGCTACAACTATACTGCTACAACCACACTGCTACAACCATACTGCTACAACTATACTGCTAAACCACACTGCTACAACCACACTGCTACAACTATACTGCTACAACCACACTGCTACAACTATACTGCTACAACTATACTGCTACAACCACACTGCTACAACCACACTGCTACAACCATACTGCTACAACCACACTGCTACAACCATACTGCTACAACTATACTGCTACAACTATACTGCTACAACCATACTGCTACAACCATACTGCTACAACCACACTGCTACAACCACACTGCTACAACCACACTGCTACAACCACACTGCTACAACTATACTGCTACAACCATACTGCTACAACTATACTGCTACAACTATACTGCTACAACCACACTGCTACAACCACACTGCTACAACTATACTGCTACAACCATACTGCTACAACTATATAGCTACAACTATACTGCTACAACCAGCTACAACTATACTGCTACAACCATACTGCTACAACCACACTGCTACAACTATACTGCTACAACCACACTGCTACAACTATACTGCTACAACCATACTGCTACAACTATACTGCTACAACCACACTGCTACAACTATACTGCTACAACCATACTGCTACAACCACACTGCTACAACTATACTGCTACAACCACACTGCTACAACCACACTGCTACAACTATACTGCTACAACCATACTGCTACAACTATACTGCTACAACTATACTGCTACAACTATACTGCTACAACCATACTGCTACAACTATACTGCTACAACCATACCGCTACAACCACACTGCTACAACCATACTGCTACAACCACACTGCTACAACCACACTGCTACAACTATACTGCTACAACTATACTAATACAACCATACTGCTACAACCAGCTACAACTATACTGCTACAACCAGCTACAACTATACTGCTACAACCATACTGCTACAACCATACTGCTACAACCATACTGCTAAACCACACTGCTACAACTATACTGCTACAACCATACTGCTACAACCATACTGCTACAACCATACTGCTACAACTATACTGCTACAACCATACTGCTACAACTATACTAATACAACCATACTGCTACAACCAGCTACAACTATACTGCTACAACCAGCTACAACTATACTGCTACAACCATACTGCTACAACTATACAGCTACAACCATACTGCTACAACCATACTGCTACAACTATACTGCTACAACCATACTGCTACAACTATACTGCTACAACCACACTGCTACAACCACACTGCTACAACTATACTGCTACAACTATACTGCTACAACTATACTGCTACAACTATACTGCTACAACCACACTGCTACAACTATACTGCTACAACTATACTGCTACAACTATACTGCTACAACCATACTGCTACAACCACACTGCTACAACTATACTGCTACAACCACACTGCTACAACTATACTGCTACAACTATACTGCTACAACCACACTGCTACAACTATACTGCTACAACCATACTGCTACAACTATACTGCTACAACTATACTGCTGCAACCACACTGCTACACTATACTGCTACAACCACACTGCTACACTATACTGCTACAACCACACTGCTACAACTATACTGCTACAACTATACTGCTACAACTATACTGCTACAACCACACTGCTACAACTATACTGCTACAACCACACTGCTACAACTATACTGCTACAACTATATTGCTACAACCATACTGCTACAACCACACTGCTACAACCACACTGCTACAACCACACTGCTACAACTATACTGCTACAACTAACCTGCTACAACCATACTGCTACAACCATACTGCTACAACTATACTAATACAACCATACTGCTACAACCAGCTACAACTATACTGCTACAACTATACTGCTACAACCATACTGCTACAACCATACTGCTACAACTATACTGCTACAACTATACTGCTACAACTATACTGCTACAACTATACTGCTACAACCATACTGCTACAACCATACTGCTACAACCATACTGCTAAACCACACTGCTACAACTATACTGCTACAACCATACTGCTACAACATTTACATTTACATTTAAGTCATTTAGCAGACGCTCTTATCCAGAGCGACTTACAAATTGGTGCATTCACCTTATGACCTCCAGTGGAACAGTAGTGCATCTAAATCTTTTCAGGGAGGGGGTGAGAGGGATTACTTTATCCTATCCTAGGTATTCCTTAAAGAGGTGGGGTTTCAGGTGTCTCCGGAAGGTGGTGATTGACTCCGCTGTCCTGGCGTCGTGAGGGAGTTTGTTCCACCATTGGGGGGCCAGAGCAGCGAACAGTTTTGACTGGGCTGAGCGGGAACTGTACTTCCTCAGTGGTAGGGAGGCGAGCAGGCCAGAGGTGGATGAACGCAGTGCCCTTGTTTGGGTGTAGGGCCTGATCAGAGCCTGGAGGTACTGAGGTGCCGTTCCCCTCACAGCTCCGTAGGCAAGCACCATGGTCTTGTAGCGGATGCGAGCTTCAACTGGAAGCCAGTGGAGGGAGCGGAGGAGCGGGGTGACGTGAGAGAACTTGGGAAGGTTGAACACCAGACGGGCTGCGGCGTTCTGGATGAGTTGTAGGGGTTTAATGGCACAGGCAGGGAGCCCAGCCAACAGCGAGTTGCAGTAATCCAGACGGGAGATGACAAGTGCCTGGATTAGGACCTGCGCCGCTTCCTGTGTGAGGCAGGGTCGTACTCTGCGGATGTTGTAGAGCATGAACCTACAGGAACGGGCCACCGCCTTGATGTTAGTTGAGAACGACAGGGTGTTGTCCAGGATCACGCCAAGGTTCTTAGCGCTCTGGGAGGAGGACACAATGGAGTTGTCGACCGTGATGGCGAGATCATGGAACGGGCAGTCCTTCCCCGGGAGGAAGAGCAGTTCCGTCTTGCCGAGGTTCAGCTTGAGGTGGTGATCCGTCATCCACACGGATATGTCTGCCAGACATGCAGAGATGCGATTCGCCACCTGGTCATCAGAAGGGGGAAAGGAGAAGATTAATTGTGTGTCGTCTGCATAGCAATGATAGGAGAGACCATGTGAGGTTATGACAGAGCCAAGTGACTTGGTGTATAGCGAGAATAGGAGAGGGCCTAGAACAGAGCCCTGGGGGACACCAGTGGTGAGAGCACGTGGTGTGGAGACGGATTCTCGCCACGCCACCTGGTAGGAGCGACCTGTCAGGTAGGACGCAATCCAAGCGTGGGCGCGCCGGAGATGCCCAACTCGGAGAGGGTGGAGAGGAGGATCTGATGGTTCACAGTATCGAAGGCAGCCGATAGGTCTAGAAGGATGAGAGCAGAGGAGAGAGAGTTAGCTTTAGCAGTGCGGAGCGCCTCCGTGATACAGAGAAGAGCAGTCTCAGTTGAATGACTAGTCTTGAAACCTGACTGATTTGGATCAAGAAGGTCATTCTGAGAGAGATAGCGGGAGAGCTGGCCAAGGACGGCACGTTCAAGAGTTTTGGAGAGAAAAGAAAGAAGGGATACTGGTCTGTAGTTGTTGACATCGGAGGGATCGAGTGTAGGTTTTTTCAGAAGGGGTGCAACTCTCGCTCTCTTGAAGACGGAAGGGACGTAGCCAGCGGTCAGGGATGAGTTGATGAGCGAGGTGAGGTAAGGAGGGAGGTCTCCGGAAATGGTCTGGAGAAGAGAGGAGGGGATAGGGTCAAGCGGGCAGGTTGTAGGGCGGCCGGCCGTCACAAGACGCGAGATTTCATCTGGAGAGAGAGGGGAGAAAGAGGTCAGAGCACAGGGTAGGGCAGTGTGAGCAGAACCAGCGGTGTCGTTTGACTTAGCAAACGAGGATCGGATGTCGTCGACCTTCTTTTCAAAATGGTTGATGAAGTCATCTGCAGAGAGGGAGGAGGGGGAGGGGGAGGAGGATTCAGGAGGGAGGAGAAGGTTGCAAGAGCTTCCTAGGGTTAGAGGCAGATGCTTGGAATTTAGAGTGGTAGAAAGTGGCTTTAGCAGCAGAGAGAGAAGAGGAAAATGTAGAGAGGAGGGAGTGAAAGGATGTCAGGTCCGCAGGGAGGCGAGTTTTCCTCCATTTCCGCTCGGCTGCCCGGAGCCCTGTTCTGTGAGCTCGCAATGAGTCGTCGAGCCACGGAGGCGGGAGGAGGACCGAGCCGGCCTGGAGGATAGGGGACATAGAGAGTCAAAGGATGCAGAAAGGGAGGAGAGGAGGGTTGAGGAGGCAGAATCAGGAGATAGGTTGGAGAAGGTTTGAGCAGAGGGAAGAGATGATAGGATGGAAGAGGAGAGAGTAGCGGGGGGAGAGAGCGAAGGTTGGGACGGTGCGATACCATCCAGTAGGGGCAGTGTGGGAAGTGTTGGATGAGAGAGAGAGGGAAAAGGATACAAGGTAGTGGTCGGAGACTTGGAGGGGAGTTGCAACGAGGTTAGTGGAAGAACAGCATCTAGTAAAGATGAGGTCGAGCGTATTTCCTGCCTTGTGAGTAGGGGGAAGGTGAGAGGGTGAGGTCAAAAAGAGGAGAGGAGTGGAAAGAAGGAGGCAGAGAGGAATGAGTCAAAGGTAGGCGTGGGGAGGTTAAAGTCGCCCAGAACTGTGAGAGGTGAGCCGTCCTCAGGAAAGGAGCTTATCAAGGCATCAAGCTCATTGATGAACTCTCCGAGGGAACCTGGAGGGCGATAAATGATAAGGATGTTAAGCTTGAAAGGGCTGGTAACTGTGACAGCATGGAATTCAAAGGAGGCGATAGACAGATGGGTAAGGGGAGAAAGAGAGAATGACCACTTGGGAGAGATGAGGATCCCGGTGCCACCACCCCGCTGACCAGAAGCTCTCGGGGTGTGCGAGAACACGTGGGCAGACGAAGAGAGAGCAGTAGGAGTAGCAGTGTTGTCTGTGGTGATCCATGTTTCCGTCAGTGCCAAGAAGTCGAGGGACTGGAGGGAGACATAGGCGGAGATGAACTCTGCCTTGTTGGCCGCAGATCGGCAGTTCCAGAGGCTACCGGAGACCTGGAACTCCACGTGGGTCGTGCGCGCTGGGACCACCAGATTAGGGTGGCCGCGGCCACGTGCGGTGTGGAGCGTTTGTATGGTCTGTGCAGAGAGGAGAGAACAGGGATAGACAGACACATAGTTGACAGGCTACACAAGAGGCTACGCTAATGCAAAGGAGATTGGAATGACAAGTGGACTACACGTCACGAGTGTTCAGAGAGTTAAGCTTACGTAGCAAGAATCTTATTGACTAAAATGATTAAAATGATACAGTACTGCTGAAGTAGGCTAGCTGGCAGAGGCTGCGTTGTTGACTAAGTAGGCTAGTTGGCATTGGCTGCGTTGTTGACACTACACTAATCAAGTCGTTCCGTTGAGTGTAATAGTTTCTACTGTGCTGCTATTCGGGGCTAGCTGGCTAGCTAGCAGTGTTGATTACGTTACGTTGCGTTAAAAGAACGACAATAGCTGGCTAACTAACCTAGGAAGTCGCTCTAGACTACACAATTATCTTTTGATACAAAGACGGCTGTGTAGCTAGCTATGTAGCTAGCTACGATCAAACAAATCAAGCCGTTGTACTGTAATGAAATGAAATGAAAAATGTGATACTACCTGTGGAGCGAAGCGAAATGCGACCGGATTGTTGAGTGCAGAAGTTCTGTTCGGTAGACGTTGGCTAGCTGTTGGCTAGCTAGCAGTGTCTCCTACGTTAAGGACGACATAAAACTACACACTCTAAACTACACAATTATCTTGGGTACGAAGACAGCAAAGACAACCATGTAGCTAGCTAACACTACACTAATCAAGTCGTTCAGTTGAGTGTAATAGTTGTGCTGCTAATCGGTAGACGGTGGACTAGCTAACGGTGGACGTTAGCTAGCTGGCTAGCTGCAGGGCAGTGTAGACTGCGTTAGGACGACGAAATACGATAATTACGCAATTATCTATGAAACAAAGACGGCTGTGTAGCTAGCTAAGAAGAAATTGATAAGATTAGACAAATCAAATCGTTGTAATAAAATGAAATGTAATGAAATGTAATACTACCTGCGGACCGAGTGCAGATGCGACCGCTCGCTCCAACCTGGAAGTGCCCATCCAACCATACTGCTACAACCATACTGCTACAACTATACTGCTACAACTATACTAATACAACCATACTGCTACAACCAGCTACAACTATACTGCTACAACCAGCTACAACTATACTGCTACAACCATACTGCTACAACTATACAGCTACAACCATACTGCTACAACCATACTGCTACAACTATACTGCTACAACCATACTGCTACAACTATACTGCTACAACCACACTGCTACAACCATACTGCTACAACTATACTGCTACAACTATACTGCTACAACTATACTGCTACAACCACACTGCTACAACTATACTGCTACAACTATACTGCTACAACTATACTGCTACAACCATACTGCTACAACTATACTGCTACAACCACACTGCTACAACTATACTGCTACAACTATACTGCTACAACCACACTGCTACAACTATACTGCTACAACCATACTGCTACAACTATACTGCTACAACTATACTGCTACAACCACACTGCTACACTATACTGCTACAACCACACTGCTACACTATACTGCTACAACCACACTGCTACAACTATACTGCTACAACTATACTGCTACAACTATACTGCTACAACCACACTGCTACAACTATACTGCTACAACCACACTGCTACAACTATACTGCTACAACTATACTGCTACAACTATACTGCTACAACCACACTGCTACAACTATACTGCTACAACCACACTGCTACAACCACACTGCTACAACTATACTGCTACAACCACACTGCTACAACTATACTGCTACAACTATACTGCTACAACCACACTGCTACACTATACTGCTACAACCACACTGCTACACTATACTGCTACAACCACACTGCTACAACTATACTGCTACAACTATACTGCTACAACTATACTGCTACAACCACACTGCTACAACTATACTGCTACAACCACACTGCTACAACTATACTGCTACAACTATATTGCTACAACCATACTGCTACAACTATACTGCTACAACCACACTGCTACAACCACACTGCTACAACCACACTGCTACAACTATACTGCTACAACTAACCTGCTACAACCATACTGCTACAACCATACTGCTACAACTATACTAATACAACCATACTGCTACAACCAGCTACAACTATACTGCTACAACTATACTGCTACAACCATACTGCTACAACCATACTGCTACAACTATACTGCTACAACTATACTGCTACAACTATACTGCTACAACCATACTGCTACAACCATACTGCTACAACCATACTGCTAAACCACACTGCTACAACTATACTGCTACAACCATACTGCTACAACCATACTGCTACAACCATACTGCTACAACTATACTGCTACAACCATACTGCTACAACTATACTAATACAACCATACTACTACAACCAGCTACAACTATACTGCTACAACCAGCTACAACTATACTGCTACAACCATACTGCTACAACTATACAGCTACAACCATACTGCTACAACCATACTGCTACAACTATACTGCTACAACCATACTGCTACAACTATACTGCTACAACCACACTGCTACAACCATACTGCTACAACTATACTGCTACAACTATACTGCTACAACTATACTGCTACAACCACACTGCTACAACTATACTGCTACAACTATACTGCTACAACTATACTGCTACAACCATACTGCTACAACTATACTGCTACAACCACACTGCTACAACTATACTGCTACAACTATACTGCTACAACCACACTGCTACAACTATACTGCTACAACCATACTGCTACAACTATACTGCTACAACTATACTGCTACAACCACACTGCTACACTATACTGCTACAACCACACTGCTACACTATACTGCTACAACCACACTGCTACAACTATACTGCTACAACTATACTGCTACAACTATACTGCTACAACCACACTGCTACAACTATACTGCTACAACCACACTGCTACAACTATACTGCTACAACTATACTGCTACAACTATACTGCTACAACCACACTGCTACAACTATACTGCTACAACCACACTGCTACAACTATACTGCTACAACCATACTGCTACAACTATACTGCTACAACCACACTGCTACAACCACACTGCTACAACCACACTGCTACAACTATACTGCTACAACTATACTGCTACAACCACACTGCTACAACTATACTGCTACAACTATACTGCTACAACCACACTGCTACACTATACTGCTACAACCACACTGCTACACTATACTGCTACAACCACACTGCTACAACTATACTGCTACAACTATACTGCTACAACTATACTGCTACAACCACACTGCTACAACTATACTGCTACAACCACACTGCTACAACTATACTGCTACAACTATATTGCTACAACCATACTGCTACAACTATACTGCTACAACCACACTGCTACAACCACACTGCTACAACCACACTGCTACAACCATACTGCTACAACTATACTAATACAACCATACTGCTACAACCAGCTACAACTATACTGCTACAACTATACTGCTACAACCATACAGCTACAACCATACTGCTACAACCATACTGCTACAACTATACTGCTACAACCATACTGCTACAACTATACTGCTACAACCACACTGCTACAACCATACTGCTACAACTATACTGCTACAACTATACTGCTACAACTATACTGCTACAACCACACTGCTACAACTATACTGCTACAACTATACTGCTACAACTATACTGCTACAACCATACTGCTACAACTATACTGCTACAACCACACTGCTACAACTATACTGCTACAACTATACTGCTACAACCACACTGCTACAACCACTGCTACAACCATATGCTACAACTATACTGCTACAACTATACTGCTACAACCACACTGCTACACTATACACTGCTACAACCACACTGCTACACTACACTGCTACAACCACACTGCTACAACTATACTGCTACAACTATACTGCTACAACCACACTGCTACAACTATACTGCTACAACACACTGCTACAACTATACTGCTACAACTATACTGCTACAACTATACTGCTACAACCACACTGCTACAACTATACTGCTACAACCACACTGCTACAACCACACTGCTACAACCACACTGCTACAACTATACTGCTACAACTATACTGCTACAACACACTACAACCACACTGCTACAACTATACTGCTACAACTATACTGCTACAACCACACTGCTACAACTATACTGCTACAACTATACTGCTACAACCACACTGCTACACTATACTGCTACAACCACACTGCTACACTATACTGCTACAACCACACTGCTACAACTATACTGCTACAACTATACTGCTACAACTATACTGCTACAACCACACTGCTACAACTATACTGCTACAACCACACTGCTACAACTATACTGCTACAACTATACTGCTACAACCATACTGCTACAACTATACTGCTACAACCACACTGCTACAACCACACTGCTACAACCACACTGCTACAACCATACTGCTACAACCACAACTATACTAATACAACCATACTGCTACAACCAGCTACAACTATACTGCTACAACTATACTGCTACAACCATACAGCTACAACCATACTGCTACAACCATACTGCTACAACTATACTGCTACAACCATACTGCTACAACTATACTGCTACAACCACACTGCTACAACCATACTGCTACAACTATACTGCTACAACTATACTGCTACAACTATACTGCTACAACCACACTGCTACAACTATACTGCTACAACCATACTGCTACAACTATACTGCTACAACCATACTGCTACAACTATACTGCTACAACCATACTGCTACAACTATACTGCTACAACTATACTGCTACAACCAACACTGCTACAACCATACTATATACTGCTACAACCATACTGCTACAACTATACTGCTACAACTATACTGCTACAACCACACTGCTACACTATACTGCTACAACCACACTGCTACAACCATACTGCTACAACCACACTGCTACAACTATACTGCTACAACTATACTGCTACAACTATACTGCTACAACCACACTGCTACAACTATACTGCTACAACCACACTGCTACAACTATACTGCTACAACTATACTGCTACAACTATACTGCTACAACCACACTGCTACAACTATACTGCTACAACCACACTGCTACAACCACACTGCTACAACCACACTGCTACAACTATACTGCTACAACTATACTGCTACAACCACACTGCTACAACCACACTACTACAACCATACTGCTAAACGATACTGCTACAACCATACTGCTACAACTATACTAATACAACCATACTGCTACAACCATACTGCTACAACCATACTGCTACAACCATACTGCTACAACTATACTGCTACAACCACACTGCTACAACCATACTGCTACAACCATACTGCTACAACTATACTGGTACAGGATATAACCCCACCCACTTTGCCAAAGTACAGCCCCCACACCACTAGGATATCTTCAACTACCAACTTACCATCCTGAGACAAAGCTGAGTATAGCCCACAAAGATCTCTGCCATGGCACAACCCAAGGGGGGGCGCCAACCCACAACAAGGCAGTTAACCCACTGTTCCTAGACCAGTTAACCCACTGTTCCCAGACCAGTTAACCCACTGTTCCTAGACCAGTTAACCCACTGTTCCTAGGCCGTCATTGAAAATAAGAATTTGTTCTTAACTGACTTGCCTAGTTAAATAAAGATATATATTTTTTAAAGCAGAAGATGTATCTCTTTCAAATGTTAATATTTGGTTGCGTTGACAACCAAACACGACTCAATATCATTAATTATCATCACATTCGCCGAATACAACAGGTTATCCCAGAGGCTGCTCCAAGACACCGCCGGCAGAGAGTCAGTAGGTTCCATCAAACTGGAATTAAAGCCAGACTAAGTCAGTAGGTTCGAACAAACTGGAATTAAAGTCAGACTGAGTCAGTAGGTTCCAACAAACTGGAATTAAAGCCAGACTGAGTCAGTAGATTCCAACAAACTGGAATTAAAGCCAGACTGAGTCAGTAGGTTCCAACGAACTGGAATTAAAGCCAGACTGAGTCAGTAGGTTCCAACGAACTGGAATTAAAGCCAGACTGAGTCAGTAGGTTCCAACGAACTGGAATTAAAGCCAGACTGAGTCAGTAGGTTCCAACGAACTGGAATTAAAGCCAGAATAACTCAGTAGGTTCCAACGAACTGGAATTAAAGCCAGACTGAGTCAGTAGGTTCCAACGAACTGGAATTAAAGCCAGAATAACTCAGTAGGTTCCAACGAACTGGAATTAAAGCCAGACTGAGTCAGTAGGTTCCAACGAACTGGAATTAAAGCCAGACTGAGTCAGTAGGTTCCATCAAACTGGAATTAAAGCCAGACTGAGTCAGTAGGTTCCATCAAACTGGAATTAAAGCCAGACTGAGTCAGTAGGTTCCAACAAACTGCTCCAAGATACCGTCGGCAGAGAAGAGGTATTCCAAGTGGACTTCTAGTCCGACTCTGGAGGCGGGCACATCATCCACCACTTCCAGGTATATTACTCGCTAATGTTCAGTCTCTGGACAATAAAGTAGACGAGCTCAGGGCGAGGATCTACTTTCAGAGAGACATCAGGGACTGTAACATACTCTGTTTCGCGGAATCATGGCTCTCCGGATATACTGGCTCCCCGTCCATACAGCCAGCTGGGTTCTCAGTTCCTTGTGCAGACAGGAGTGTATGTTTCATGAATAACCACTCATGGTGTGATTGTGATAACATACAGAAACTCAAGCCCTTTTGTTCACTCAACCTAGAATACCTCACAATCAAATGCCAACCGTGTTACCTCCCAAGAGAATTCTCTTCGGATATAGTCACAGCCATGTATATTCCCCCTCAACCCGATACCATAACGGCCCTTAAGGAACTACACTGGATTTTATGCAAACTGGAAAGCACATATCCTGGCTGAAATGTATTGTAACTGGAGATTTCAACAAAGCAAATTTGAGGAAAACGCTACCGAAGTTCTATCAACACATTGACCGTAGCATTCGCTTACGAAAAATACTTGCCTTTTCGAGATGCCTACCTGGCCCTCCCCCGGCCTCCCTTTGGCAAATCAGATCAAGACTCCCTTTTGCGGTCTCCCGAGTGGCGCAGTGGTCTAAGGCACTGCATCCCAGCGCTGGCTGTGCCACTAGAGATTCTGGGTTTGAGTCCAGGCTGTATTGCAGCCGGCTGCGACCGGAAGACCCATGGGGCAGCGCACAATTGGCCCAGCGTCGTCCAGGTTAGGGGAGGGTTTGTCCGGTAGGAATGTCCTTGTCCCATCGTGCAATAGCGACTCCTGTGGCGTGCCAGGCGTAGTGCAGGCGGACACGGTCGCCAGGTGCACAGTGTTTCCTCCGACACATTGGTGCGGCTGGCTTCCAGGTTAAGTGGGAACTGTGTCAAGAAGCAGTGCGGCTTGGTTGGGTTGTGTTTCGGAGGACACACGGCTCTCAACCTTTGACTCTCCCGAATCTGTACAGGAGTTGCAGCAATGAGACAAGACTGTAACTACCAATTGGATACCACGACATTGGGGAGAAAATGGGGTAAATTTTTATAAATAAAATAAAAAACTCCATTCTTCTTCTCCCTTCCTATAGGCAGAAACTCAAGCAGGAAGTACCCATGCTAAGGTCTATTCAACACTGGTCTGACCAATCGGAATCCATATTTCAAGATTGTTTTGATCACCAGGACTGGGATATGTTCCGGGGATGTTGTTCCCACGGTGACTATTCAGAGAATAATATTGACATATACACGGACACGGTCTCTGAGTTCATCAGGGGATGTTGTTCCCACGGTGACTATTCAGAGAATAACATTGACATATACACGGACACGGTCTCTGAGTTCATCAGGGGATGTTGTTCCCACGGTGACTATTAAAACTGACCCAAACCAGAAACCGTGGATAGATGGCAGCATTTGTGTAAAACTGAAAGTGCGAACCACCGCATTTAACCATGGTAAAGTGACTGGGAATATGGTAGAATACAAACAAGCAAAACATCAGTACAGAGACAAAGTGGAGTCACAATTCAACAGCTCAAACACAAGATGTATGTGGAAGGGTCTACAGACAATCACGTTCTAGAAAGGGAAAACCAGCAACGTCGTGGACACAGACATCTTGCTCCGGGACTAAACACCATCTTCACCTGCTTTGAGGATAACACACTGCCACCGCCGAGCCACGCTCCCAAGAACTGTGCGCTCTCGTTCTCTGTGGCCGACATGAGTCAGACATTTAAGCATGTTAACCCTCGCAAGGTTTTCGGCACAGACGGCATCCTTAGCCACGTCCTCATGCGCAGACCAGTTGGCTGGAATGTTTACGGACATATTCAATCTCTCCCAATCCCAGTCTGCTGTCACCACATGCTTCCTGTACCCAGGAGAGCAAGGGTAACTGAACTAAATGACGATCGCCCCATAGCCCTCACTTCTGTCATCGTGAAGTGCTTTGAGAGGCTAGTTAAGGCTAGTCATATCACCTCTACCTTACCTGACACCCTAGACCCACTTCAATTTACATACCGCCCACTAGATCCACAGACGATGCAATTGCCATCGCACTGCACACTGCCCCATCCCATCTGGACAAGAGGAATACTTATGTCAGAATGCTGTTCATTGACTACAGCTCAGCCTTCAACATGCTCATCATTAAGCTTGGGGTCCTGGGGCTGAACCCTGCACTGTGCAACTGGGTCCTGGACTTCCTGACGGGCTGCCCCCAGGTGGTGAAGGTAGGAAACAACACCTTCGCTGATCCTCAACACAGGGGGCCCCCACAAGGATGCGTCTCCTTTGGAGAGACCTGAAAATAGCTGTGCAGTGGCTCATCCTGACAAAGCAGAGAATAATACAGGTGTGTCAAGCGTGTAGCGTCATACCCGAGAAGACTTGAGGCTGTAATCGCTGCCAAAGGTGCTTCAACAAAATACTGAGTAAAGGGTCTGAATACTTATGATATTTCAGTTCTTTATTTTTTTTATACATTTGCAAAAATATCTGTTTTTTGCTTCGTAATTATTAATAAGTATTCATCAATTTTAGAAGAAGAAGGCTGTAACGTAACAAAAATGTGGAAAAAGTGAAGGGGTCTGAATACTTTCCGAACGCACTTTCCGAACGCACTGTATGTTGAAATGTGGTTACCATGGTGACATAATACTATGGTTCAAAACAACAGTTGAATTTTTTTTTTTTCCATATCCAAAATATATTTTCCTATATGGATTCTACATCAACAATACGTTGACAAATTACATCAAAACTTGATTCAACCGGGTTTGTACCCAGCAGATGAATGAGGAAATGATGAATGAGGAAATGTGCCTTCATTTTCAGAAAACAAACATTGACGGCTGGTTTGAGTTGTTGTAACGTTGTTGTGATATATATATATATAGCATTAGTATATATATATATATATATGTTGCATAATATCTCCACTAAATTGATTTGTAAAAATATATATATATTTGAGACTGACTGGCAGAAAGAATGAGGATTATAGGATATTCTGACAGAAGTAGAAATATTATTATATAACAACCGGCTTCACCCTGACAGTGTTCATGTGTATTTTTCCTTGTTTAACTCTGGCAAAGTAGTGGCACATTAGGGCTCCTTTTTCTACAAGTCGGATCCAATTCCTTGTTTCCTTTTTATTTTTAGGATATCTTTGATGGTCCCCCAACAACATCAAATCTACACGGTCGGCCGCCACTGACTCACTGCTTCTGTAACTAACGCAGCTTGGGGTGTTTCTTAGTTCAAATCCTTTAGGACAGCGTTACGTAAGGTGTGTGTGTGTGTGTTTGTGTGTGTGTGTGAAGCGTGATGTGACTACAGCTATAACGAAATACCCTCGTTCTCAAACAAATCGAACACCTAAAAATCGAACATTTCATATGGAAAAAGTTTTTTTCTTCTTCTCCGTCTCCAAAAACATCCTGAAACTCTTGGATGGACGGATGACAAAATAAGTAAAAACATCCATCATGTAAGACATGAGAATAATGGCTGGAACACAGGAGTGATGGTTTAAACTTGGATTAGCCTTCACAACGTGCCATTGGAACACAGGAGTGATGGTTTAAACTTGGATTAGCCTTCACAACGTGCCATTGGAACACAGGAGTGATGGTTTAAACTTGGATTAGCCTTCACAACGTGCCATTGGAACACAGGAGTGATGGTTTAAACTTGGATTAGCCTTCACAACGTGCCATTGGAACACAGTAGTGATGGTTTAAACTTGGATTAGCCTTCACAACGTGCCATTGGAAGACAGGAGTGATGGTATAAACTTGGATTAGCCTTCACAACGTGCCATTGGAACACAGGAGTGATGGTTTAAACTTGGATTAGCCTTCACAACGTGCCATTGGAAGACAGGAGTGATGGTTTAAACTTGGATTAGCCTTCACAACGTGCCATTGGAACACAGGAGTGATGGTATAAACTTGGATTAGCCTTCACAACATGCCATTGGAACACAGGAGTGATGGTTTAAACTTGGATTAGCCTTCACAACGTGCCATTGGAAGACAGGAGTGATGGTTTAAACTTGGATTAGCCTTCACAACGTGCCATTGGAACACAGGAGTGATGGTATAAACTTGGATTAGCCTTCACAACGTGCCATTGGAACACAGGAGTGATGGTTTAAACTTGGATTAGCCTTCACAACGTGCCATTGGAAGACAGGAGTGATGGTTTAAACTTGGATTAGCCTTCACAACGTGCCATTGGAACACAGGAGTGATGGTTTAAACTTGGATTAGCCTTCACTGACGTGCCATTGGAACACAGGAGTGATGGTTTAAACTTGGATTAGCCTTCACAACGTGCCATTGGAAGACAGGAGTGATGGTATAAACTTGGATTAGCCTTCACAACGTGCCATTGGAACACAGGAGTGATGGTATAAACTTGGATTAGCCTTCACAACGTGCCATTGGAACACAGGAGTGATGGTTTCTGATAATGGGTATTCTGTCTATGTAGATATTCCGTTAAAAATACAGCTATAATAGTCATTTACAACATTAACAATGGCTATACTGTATTTCTGATCAATTAGACATTTTAGGGGGGGGGGGAAACAAGGGGGGGAAAAAATAATTTAATCAATTTTAAAATGCTACAATTTTATAATAAGGCTGTAATGTAACAACATGCGGAATAAGATCTGAATACTTTCTGAATGTAGACAAACATTGTATAAAATATGTTGTATTTGTAACTTTAAAACAAATCTCCAACGTAATATCTAGATTAAAAACAATAGGCAGCTTGTCACGACTTCCTTCCCTCAGCACCTCCTACTGGAGAGTTGATCTATCTACAGCACCTCCTACTGGAGAGTTGATCTATCTACAGCTACCCTCAGCACCTCCTACTGGAGAGTTGATCTATCTACAGCTACCCTCAGCACCTCCTACTGGAGAGTTGATCTATCTACAGCACATATGTCAGAGTCAAGGCCCGCGGGCCACATCCGGCCCGCAAGAAGGTTTTTTACGGCCCCTGGGATGATCTTGATTTATTATTAGAACCGGCCCGCAGCAAGCCGGCAGCCCGCAGATCTTTTACACGCACCAATACTACATTTCCCACAATGCAAAGGTGACGCACCGAGCAGTAGGCTGCTTCATTTCAATATTTATTGGCACAGCAGTCGTCAGCATCACAGTAAAATTAACTTTCAGATACCCATCAAAAATGGCAAAACGGAAGGTGGATACTGAGAACCGGGGGTTTCAAACAAGGTGGGAGTCGGAGTATATGTTCACGAAGGTAGCTGGAAAACCTGTGTGTCTTCTGTGTGGAGAAAGTGTGGCGGTACTGAAAGAGTATAATCTGAGACGACATTATGAAACGAAACACACGGACAAAAACAAGAATATGGACATGGAACAAAGGCTACAAAAGGCAGAGGAATTAAAACGAGGCCTCAAATCTCGACAGGCTCTGTTCAAAAAAGCCAAATCACAAGGCCAGGCTGCTGTCAAGGCCAGTTTTATTTTGGCAGAAGAGATCGCTAAATCAGCCCGGCCATTTACGGAGGGGATTTCATCAAAAACTGCATGATTAAAGTTTGTGACGAAGTTTGCCCAGAAAAAAGGCAACTCTTTTTAAATGTGAGTCTGAGCAGAAACACCATTGCCGAGAGAGTAGACCAGTTGTCCATCAATCTAAAAGAGCAGCTTGTGAAAAAGGGAAAAGATTTTATTGCATATTCCTTGGCTGTGGATGAGAGCACCGACATTTCTGACATTGCCCAGTTGTCAATTTTCATCCGCGGAGTGGACTCCAACCTAAGCGTGACAGAGGAGTTTTTGGCTTTACGTCCTATGCATGGCACAACTACGGGGCATGATTTGTATGAAGAGGTGTCAAGATGTGTAAATGAGATGGAGCTGCCTTGGGAAAAACTCGTGGGTTTGACAACCGACGGAGCACCTGCGATGTGTGGACACAGGAGCGGACTGGTGGCGAAGATACGGGAAAAGATGCAAGAGGAAAACGCGACAGGTGAGCTGACAGCTTATCATTGTATCATACACCAGGAAGCGTTGTGCGGTAAAGCCTTGAAAATGGAGCATGTAATGAGCATCATCACGCGCACAGTTAACTTTATCAGAGCCAAAGGTTTGAATCACCGCCAGTTCAAGGCATTTCTGACGGAGTTAGAAACGGAGCATGGTGATTTGCCTTATCACACAGAGGTGCGATGGCTAAGCCAGGGAAAGGTGCTTCAAAGATGTTTCGAGCTTCGTGAGGAGATTTGTCTGTTCTTGGACAGCAAAGGGAAAGACACAACACAACTCCGAGACGAAATGTTTCTGTGTGAAATGGCTTTTCTGTGTGACATTACGAGTCATCTGAATGCAATAAACTTGCAGCTGCAGGGTCGGGATCGTGTCATCTCTGATATGTACAGTACAGTGAAGGCATTTAAAACCAAACTGACTCTGTGGGAGACGCAGATGCGGAAAGAAAATTTGAGCCACTTTCCCAGCTGCCAGACCATGAAAGAGAAGCTCTCTACCAGTGCGTTCCCGAGCACACAGTTGGCTGATAAAATAGGTATGCTTGCCGCTGACTTTCGACGCCCGATTTGCTGACTTTGAAGCACAAAAAAGCAGGTTGGAACTGCTCGGTAACCCATTTGCTGTTGACGTGGAAAGCTCACCACCAAACCTCCAAATGGAGTTGATTGACCTCCAATGCAATGATGCACTGAGGGCAAAATATGCGGCAGTGGGTGCTGCGGAGTTCGCCCGTTTCCTCCCGGCACAATGCCCCAGCTGCGCATCCAGGCTGCTCAAACGTTGTCTATGTTTGGCAGCACATACCTGTGTGAACAACTGTTTTCTTTGATGAACCTGAACAAAACATCACACAGAAGTCGACTTACTGCTGAACACCTCCACTCAATTCTGAGGATTTCTTCAGCTCAGAGCCTTACCCCGAACATTGATGAACTTGTGGAAAAGATGGGACACCACCAAGTATCACCCTCAACCTCAAACAAGTGAACATTACTGTGCAATCACATATTTAGAGTTTTTACTCAGTTCAAGTTTAAAAGTTAAAATTTAATATTTGTTTTCACTGCATGTTACTTCTCCTTAAACAAAGTGTTGTTTTTGATTAATAGATTTTTGCACTTTATTTTTTTGTATTTCAATCCAATTATATTTTAAAAATATTTCAGTTGAGTGGATGATAGAAAATTGCTATTATTGTTTTTTCTTTGAAGTAAATTTAGCCCACTTTTGCTAAAATAGAAAATATAGTCTACTGATGGTGCCTTGAATACCGGTTTCTTTCATTTAATGTTCATGTTATGGGGATATTTATATAAAGGAAATTTGTCTTTTGTGTCTGTTGAAAATTAAAGATTACTGACAGAGCCATAAGAAAATATTGCTTTATTTATCTGATCATATTGTAATATATTTGTTAGGTTTTCAGTAGGTTCAATTAGGTTCACTAGACTATATGCGTCATTTAAAAAATTTTCAATGAACATTCGAACAGTCCGGCCCTCGTCTTGTAGCTGATTTTTTTATTTGGCCCTCCGTCCATTTGACTTTGACACCCCTGATCTACAGCTACCCTCAGCACCTCCTACTGGAGAGTTGATCTATCTACAGCTACCCTCAGCACCTCCTACTGGAGAGTTGATCTATCTACCCTCAGCACCTCCTACTGGAGAGTTGATCTATCTACAGCTACCCTCAGCACCTCCTACTGGAGAGTTGATCTATCTACAGCTACCCTCAGCACCTCCTACTGGAGAGTTGATCTATCTACAGCTACCCTCAGCACCTCCTACTGGAGAGTTGATCTATCTACAGCTACCCTCAGCACCTCCTACTGGAGAGTTGATCTATCTACAGCTACCCTCAGCACCTCCTACTGGAGAGTTGATCTATCTACAGCTACCCTCAGCACCTCCTACTGGAGAGTTGATCTATCTACAGCTACCCTCAGCACCTCCTACTGGAGAGTTGATCTATCTACAGCTACCCTCAGCACCTCCTACTGGAGAGTTGATCTATCTACAGCTACCCTCAGCACCTCCTACTGGAGAGTTGATCTATCTACAGCTACCCTCAGCACCTCCTACTGGAGAGTTGATCTATCTACAGCTACCCTCAGCACCTCCTACTGGAGAGTTGATCTATCTACAGCTACCCTCAGCACCTCCTACTGGAGAGTTGATCTATCTACAGCTACCCTCAGCACCTCCTACTGGAGAGTTGATCTATCCACAGCTACCCTCAGCACCTCCTACTGGAGAGTTGATCTATCTACAGCTACCCTCAGCACCTCCTACTGGAGAGTTGATCTATCTACACTACAGCACCTCGTACTGGAGAGTTCATCTATCTACAGCTACCCTCAGCACCTCCTACTGGAGAGTTGATCTATCCACAGCTACCCTCAGCACCTCCTACTGGAGAGTTGATCTATCTACAGCTACCCTCAGCACCTCCTACTGGAGAGTTGATCTATCTACAGCTACCCTCAGCACCTCCTACTGGAGAGTTGATCTATCTACAGCTACCCTCAGCACCTCCTACTGGAGAGTTGATCTATCTACACTACAGCACCTCCTACTGGAGAGTTGATCTATCTACAGCTACCCTCAGCACCTCCTACTGGAGAGTTGATCTATCTACAGCTACCCTCAGCACCTCCTACTGGAGAGTTGATCTATCTACAGCTACCCTCAGCACCTCCTACTGGAGAGTTCATCTATCCACAGCTACCCTCAGCACCTCCTACTGGAGAGATGATCTATCTACAGCTACCCTCAGCACCTCCTACTGGAGAGTTGTTCTATCTACAGCTACCCTCAGCACCTCCTACTGGAGAGTTGATCTATCTACAGCTACCCTCAGCACCTCCTACTGGAGAGTTGATCTATCCACAGCTACCCTCAGCACCTCCTACCGGAGAGTTGATCTATCTACAGCTACCCTCAGCACCTCCTACTGGAGAGTTGATCTATCTACAGCTACCCTCAGCACCTCCTACTGGAGAGTTGATCTATCTACAGCTACCCTCAGCACCTCCTACTGGAGAGTTGATCTATCTACAGCTACCCTCAGCACCTCCTACTGGAGAGTTGATCTATCTACACTACAGCACCTCCTACTGGAGAGTTCATCTATCTACAGCTACCCTCAGCACCTCCTACTGGAGAGTTGATCTATCTACAGCACCTCCTACTGGAGAGTTGATCTATCTACAGCTACCCTCAGCACCTCCTACTGGAGAGTTGATCTATCCACAGCTACCCTCAGCACCTCCTACAGGAGAGGTGATATATCTACAGCTACCCTCAGCACCTCCTACTGGAGAGTTGATCTATCCACAGCTACCCTCAGCACCTCCTACTGGAGAGTTGATCTATCTACAGCTACCCTCAGCACCTCCTACTGGAGAGTTGATCTATCTACACTACAGCACCTCCTACTGGAGAGTTGATCTATCTACAGCTACCCTCAGCACCTCCTACTGGAGAGTTGATCTATCTACAGCTACCCTCAGCACCTCCTACTGGAGAGTTGATCTATCTACAGCTACCCTCAGCACCTCCTACTGGAGAGTTGATCTATCTACAGCTACCCTCAGCACCTCCTACTGGAGAGTTGATCTATCCACAGCTACCCTCAGCACCTCCTACTGGAGAGATGATCTATCTACAGCTACCCTCAGCACCTCCTACTGGAAAGTTGATCTATCCACAGCTACCCTCAGCACCTCCTACTGGAGAGTTGATCTATCTACAGCTACCCTCAGCACCTCCTACTGGAGAGTTGATCTATCTACACTACAGCACCTCCTACTGGAGAGTTCATCTATCTACAGCTACCCTCAGCACCTCCTACTGGAGAGTTGATCTATCTACAGCTACCGTCAGCACCTCATACTGGAGAGTTGATCTATCCACAGCTACCCTCAGCACCTCCTACTGGAGAGTTGATCTATCTACCCTCAGCACCTCCTACTGGAGAGTTGATCTATCTACAGCTACCCTCAGCACCTCCTACTCGAGAGTTGATCTATCTACAGCTACCCTCAGCACCTCCTACCGGAGAGTTGATCTATCTACAGCACCTCCTACTGGAGAGTTGATCTATCCACAGCTACCCTCAGCACCTCCTACTGGAGAGTTGATCTATCTACAGCTACCCTCAGCACCTCCTACTGGAGAGTTGATCTATCTACAGCTACCCTCAGCACCTCCTACTGGAGAGTTGATCTATCCACAGCTACCCTCAGCACCTCCTACTGGAGAGTTGATCTATCTACAGCTACCCTCAGCACCTCCTACTGGAGAGTTGATCTATCTACAGCTACCATTTACATTTACATTTAAGTCATTTAGCAGACGCTCTTATCCAGAGCGACTTACAAATTGGTGCATTCACCTTATGACATCCAGTGGAACAGTAGTGCATCTAAATCTTTTAAGGGGGGGGGTGAGAGGGATTACTTTATCCTATCCTAGGTATTCCTTAAAGAGGTGGGGTTTCAGGTGTCTCCGGAAGGTGTTGATTGACTCCGCTGTCCTGGTGTCGTGAGGGAGTTTGTTCCACCATTGGGGGGCCAGAGCAGCGAACAGTTTTGACTGGGCTGAGCGGGAACTGAACTTCCTCAGTGGTAGGGAGGCGAGCAGGCCAGAGGTGGATGAACGCAGTGCCCTTGTTTGGGTGTAGGGCCTGATCAGAGCCTGGAGGTACTGAGGTGCCGTTCCCCCTCACAGCTCCGTAGGCAAGCACCATGGTCTTGTAGCGGATGCGAGCTTCAACTGGAAGCCAGTGGAGAGAGCGGAGGAGCGGGGTGACGTGAGAGAACTTGGGAAGGTTGAACACCAGACGGGCTGCGGCGTTCTGGATGAGTTGTAGGGGTTTAATGGCACAGGCAGGGAGCCCAGCCAACAGCGAGTTGCAGTAATCCAGACGGGAGATGACGAGTGCCTGGATTAGGACCTGCGCCGCTTCCTGTGTGAGGCAGGGTCGTACTCTGCGGATGTTGTAGAGCATGAACCTACAGGAACGGGCCACCGCCTTGATGTTAGTTGAGAACGACAGGGTGTTGTCCAGGATCACGCCAAGGTTCTTAGCGCTCTGGGAGGAGGACACAATGGAGTTGTCAACCGTGATGGCGAGATCATGGAACGGGCAGTCCTTCCCGGGAGGAAGAGCAGCTCCGTCTTGCCGAGGTTCAGCTTGAGGTGGTGATCCGTCATCCACACTGATATGTCTGCCAGACATGCAGAGATGCGGTTCGCCACCTGGTCATCAGAAGGGGGAAAGGAGAAGATTAATTGTGTGTCGTCTGCATAGCAATGATAGGAGAGACCATGTGAGGTTATGACAGAGCCAAGTGACTTGGTGTATAGCGAGAATAGGAGAGGGCCTAGAACAGAGCCCTGGGGGACACCAGTGGTGAGAGCACGTGGTGTGGAGACGGATTCTCGCCACGCCACCTGGTAGGAGCGACCTGTCAGGTAGGACGCAATCCAAGCGTGGGCCGCGCCGGAGATGCCCAACTCGGAGAGGGTGGAGAGGAGGATCTGATGGTTCACAGTATCGAAGGCAGCCGATAGGTCTAGAAGGATGAGAGCAGAGGAGAGAGAGTTAGCTTTAGCAGTGCGGAGCGCCTCCGTGATACAGAGAAGAGCAGTCTCAGTTGAATGACTAGTCTTGAAACCTGACTGATTAGGATCAAGAAGGTCATTCTGAGAGAGATAGCGGGAGAGCTGGCCAAGGACGGCACGTTCAAGAGTTTTGGAGAGAAAAGAAAGAAGGGATACTGGTCTGTAGTTGTTGACATCGGAGGGATCGAGTGTAGGTTTTTTCAGAAGGGGTGCAACTCTCGCTCTCTTGAAGACGGAAGGGACGTAGCCAGCGGTCAGGGATGAGTTGATGAGCGAGGTGAGGTAAGGGAGAAGGTCTCCGGAAATGGTCTGGAGAAGAGAGGAGGGGATAGGGTCAAGCGGGCAGGTTGTTGGGCGGCCGGCCGTCACAAGACGCGAGATTTCATCTGGAGAGAGGGGGGAGAAAGAGGTCAGAGCACAGGGTAGGGCAGTGTGAGCAGAACCAGCGGTGTCGTTTGACTTAGCAAACGAGGATCGGATGTCGTCGACCTTCTTTTCAAAATGGTTGACGAAGTCATCTGCAGAGAGGGAGGAGGGGAGGAGGATTCAGGGGGAGGAGAAGGTTGCAAAGAGCTTCCTAGGGTTAGAGGCAGATGCTTGGAATTTAGAGTGGTAGAAAGTGGCTTTAGCAGCAGAGAGAGAAGAGGAAAATGCAGAGAGGAAGGAGTGAAAGGATGTCAGGTCCGCAGGGAGGCGAGTTTTCCTCCATTTCCGCTCGGCTGCCCGGAGCCCTGTTCTGTGAGCTCGCAATGAGTCGTTGAGCCACGGAGCGGGAGGGGAGGACCGAGCCGGCCTGGAGGATAGGGGACATAGAGAGTCAAAGGATGCAGAAAGGGAGGAGAGGAGGGTTGAGGAGGCAGAATCAGGAGATAGGTTGGAGAAGGTTTGAGCAGAGGGAAGAGATGATAGGATGGAAGAGGAGAGAGTAGCGGGGGAGAGAGAGCGAAGGTTGGGACGGCGCGATACCATCCGAGTAGGGGCAGTGTGGGAAGTGTTGGATGAGAGCGAGAGGGAGAAGGATACAAGGTAGTGGTCGGAGACTTGGAGGGGAGTTGCAATGAGGTTAGTGGAAGAACAGCATCTAGTAAAGATGAGGTCGAGCGTATTTCCTGCCTTGTGAGTAGGGGGAAGGTGAGAGGGTGAGGTCAAAAGAGGAGAGGAGTGGAAAGAAGGAGGCAGAGAGGAATGAGTCAAAGGTAGACGTGGGGAGGTTAAAGTCGCCCAGAACTGTGAGAGGTGAGCCGTCCTCAGGAAAGGAGCTTATCAAGGCATCAAGCTCATTGATGAACTCCCCGAGGGAACCTGGAGGGCGATAAATGATAAGGATGTTAAGCTTTAAAGGGCTGGTAACTGTGACAGCATGGAATTCAAAGGAGGCGATAGACAGATGGGTAAGGGGAGAAAGAGAGAATGACCACTTGGGAGAGATGAGGATCCCGGTGCCACCACCCCGCTGACCAGAAGCTCTCGGGGTGTGCGAGAACACGTGGGCAGACGAAGAGAGAGCAGTAGGAGTAGCAGTGTTGTCTGTGGTGATCCATGTTTCCGTCAGTGCCAAGAAGTCGAGGGACTGGAGGGAGGCATAGGCTGAGATGAACTCTGCCTTGTTGGCCGCAGATCGGCAGTTCCAGAGGCTACCGGAGACCTGGAACTCCACGTGGGTCGTGCGCGCTGGGACCACCAGGTTAGGGTGGCCGCGGCCACGCGGTGTGGAGCGTTTGTATGGTCTGTGCAGAGAGGAGAGAACAGGGATAGACAGACACATAGTTGACAGGCTACACAAGAGGCTACGCTAATGCAAAGGAGATTGGAATGACAAGTGGACTACACGTCTCGAGTGTTCAGAAAGTTAAGCTTACGTAGCAAGAATCTTATTGACTAAAATGATTAAAATGATACAGTACTGCTGAAGTAGGCTAGCTGGCAGAGGCTGCGTTGTTGACTATGTAGGCTAGCTGGCAGTGTCTGCGTTTGACACTACACTAATCAAGTCGTTCCGTTGAGTGTAATAGTTTCTACTGTGCTACTGTGCTACTGTGCTGCTATTCGGGGCTAGCTGGCTAGCTAGCAGTGTTGATTACGTTACGTTGCGTTAAAACAACGACAATAGCTGGCTAGCTAACCTAGGAAATCGCTCAAGACTACACAATTATCTTTGATACAAAGACGGCTATGTAGCTAGCTATGTAGCTAGCTACGATCAAACAAATCAAGCCGTTGTACTGTAATGAAATGAATTGAAAAATGTGATACTACCTGTGGAGCGAAGCGAAATGCGACCGGATTGTTGAGTGCGGAAGTTCTGTTCGGAAGACGTTGGCTAGCTGTTGGCTAGCTAGCAGTGTCTCCTACGTTAAGGACGACAAATAGCTGGCTAGCTAACCTCGGTAAATTAAGATAATCACTCTAAAACTACACACTCTAAACTACACAATTATCTTGGATACGAAGACAGCAAAGACAACTATGTAGCTAGCTAACACTACACTAATCAAGTCGTTCAGTTGAGTGTAATAGTTGTGCTGCTAATCGGTAGACGGTGGACTAGCTAACGGTGGATGTTAGCTAGCTGGCTAGCTGCAGGGCAGCACCTGCTACTGGAGAGTTGATCTATCCACAGCTACCCTCAGCACCTCCTACTGGAGAGTTGATCTATCTACAGCTACCCTCAGCACCTCCTACTGGAGAGTTGATCTATCTACAGCTACCCTCAGCACCTCCTACTGGAGAGTTGATCTATCCACAGCTACCCTCAGCACCTCCTACCGGAGAGTTGATCTATCTACAGCTACCCTCAGCACCTCCTACTGGAGAGTTGATCTATCTACAGCTACCCTCAGCACCTCCTACTGGAGAGTTGATCTATCTACAGCTACCCTCAGCACCTCCTACTGGAGAGTTGATCTATCTACAGCTACCCTCAGCACCTCCTACTGGAGAGTTGATCTATCTACACTACAGCACCTCCTACTGGAGAGTTCATCTATCTACAGCTACCCTCAGCACCTCCTACTGGAGAGTTGATCTATCTACAGCACCTCCTACTGGAGAGTTGATCTATCTACAGCTACCCTCAGCACCTCCTACTGGAGAGTTGATCTATCCACAGCTACCCTCAGCACCTCCTACAGGAGAGTGATATATCTACAGCTACCCTCAGCACCTCCTACTGGAGAGTTGATCTATCCACAGCTACCCTCAGCACCTCCTACTGGAGAGTTGATCTATCTACAGCTACCCTCAGCACCTCCTACTGGAGAGTTGATCTATCTACACTACAGCACCTCCTACTGGAGAGTTGATCTATCTACAGCTACCCTCAGCACCTCCTACTGGAGAGTTGATCTATCTACAGCTACCCTCAGCACCTCCTACTGGAGAGTTGATCTATCTACAGCTACCCTCAGCACCTCCTACTGGAGAGTTGATCTATCTACAGCTACCCTCAGCACCTCCTACTGGAGAGTTGATCTATCCACAGCTACCCTCAGCACCTCCTACTGGAGAGATGATCTATCTACAGCTACCCTCAGCACCTCCTACTGGAAAGTTGATCTATCCACAGCTACCCTCAGCACCTCCTACTGGAGAGTTGATCTATCTACAGCTACCCTCAGCACCTCCTACTGGAGAGTTGATCTATCTACACTACAGCACCTCCTACTGGAGAGTTCATCTATCTACAGCTACCCTCAGCACCTCCTACTGGAGAGTTGATCTATCTACAGCTACCCTCAGCACCTCCTACTGGAGAGTTGATCTATCCACAGCTACCCTCAGCACCTCCTACTGGAGAGTTGATCTATCTACCCTCAGCACCTCCTACTGGAGAGTTGATCTATCTACAGCTACCCTCAGCACCTCCTACTGGAGAGTTGATCTATCTACAGCTACCCTCAGCACCTCCTACCGGAGAGTTGATCTATCTACAGCACCTCCTACTGGAGAGTTGATCTATCCACAGCTACCCTCAGCACCTCCTACTGGAGAGTTGATCTATCTACAGCTACCCTCAGCACCTCCTACTGGAGAGTTGATCTATCTACAGCTACCCTCAGCACCTCCTACTGGAGAGTTGATCTATCCACAGCTACCCTCAGCACCTCCTACTGGAGAGTTGATCTATCTACAGCTACCCTCAGCACCTCCTACTGGAGAGTTGATCTATCTACAGCTACCATTTACATTTACATTTAAGTCATTTAGCAGACGCTCTTATCCAGAGCGACTTACAAATTGGTGCATTCACCTTATGACATCCAGTGGAACAGTAGTGCATCTAAATCTTTTAAGGGGGGGGGGGGGTGAGAGGGATTACTTTATCCTATCCTAGGTATTCCTTAAAGAGGTGGGGTTTCAGGTGTCTCCGGAAGGTGTTGATTGACTCCGCTGTCCTGGTGTCGTGAGGGGAGTTTGTTCCACCATTGGGGGCCAGAGCAGCGAACAGTTTTGACTGGGCTGAGCGGGAACTGAACTTCCTCAGTGGTAGGGAGGCGAGCAGGCCAGAGGTGGATGAACGCAGTGCCCTTGTTTGGGTGTAGGGCCTGATCAGAGCCTGGAGGTACTGAGGTGCCGTTCCCCTCACAGCTCCGTAGGCAAGCACCATGGTCTTGTAGCGGATGCGAGCTTCAACTGGAAGCCAGTGGAGAGAGCGGAGGAGCGGGGTGACGTGAGAGAACTTGGGAAGGTTGAACACCAGACGGGCTGCGGCGTTCTGGATGAGTTGTAGGGGTTTAATGGCACAGGCAGGGAGCCCAGCCAACAGCGAGTTGCAGTAATCCAGACGGGAGATGACGAGTGCCTGGATTAGGACCTGCGCCGCTTCCTGTGTGAGGCAGGGTCGTACTCTGCGGATGTTGTAGAGCATGAACCTACAGGAACGGGCCACCGCCTTGATGTTAGTTGAGAACGACAGGGTGTTGTCCAGGATCACGCCAAGGTTCTTAGCGCTCTGGGAGGAGGACACAATGGAGTTGTCAACCGTGATGGCGAGATCATGGAACGGGCAGTCCTTCCCCGGGAGGAAGAGCAGCTCCGTCTTGCCGAGGTTCAGCTTGAGGTGGTGATCCGTCATCCACACTGATATGTCTGCCAGACATGCAGAGATGCGGTTCGCCACCTGGTCATCAGAAGGGGGAAAGGAGAAGATTAATTGTGTGTCGTCTGCATAGCAATGATAGGAGAGACCATGTGAGGTTATGACAGAGCCAAGTGACTTGGTGTATAGCGAGAATAGGAGAGGGCCTAGAACAGAGCCCTGGGGGACACCAGTGGTGAGAGCACGTGGTGTGGAGACGGATTCTCGCCACGCCACCTGGTAGGAGCGACCTGTCAGGTAGGACGCAATCCAAGCGTGGGCCGCGCCGGAGATGCCCAACTCGGAGAGGGTGGAGAGGAGGATCTGATGGTTCACAGTATCGAAGGCAGCCGATAGGTCTAGAAGGATGAGAGCAGAGGAGAGAGAGTTAGCTTTAGCAGTGCGGAGCGCCTCCGTGATACAGAGAAGAGCAGTCTCAGTTGAATGACTAGTCTTGAAACCTGACTGATTAGGATCAAGAAGGTCATTCTGAGAGAGATAGCGGGAGAGCTGGCCAAGGACGGCACGTTCAAGAGTTTTGGAGAGAAAAGAAAGAAGGGATACTGGTCTGTAGTTGTTGACATCGGAGGGATCGAGTGTAGGTTTTTCAGAAGGGTGCAACTCTCGCTCTCTTGAAGACGGAAGGGACGTAGCCAGCGGTCAGGGATGAGTTGATGAGCGAGGTGAGGTAAGGGAGAAGGTCTCCGGAAATGGTCTGGAGAAGAGAGGAGGGGATAGGGTCAAGCGGGCAGGTTGTTGGGCGGCCGGCCGTCACAAGACGCGAGATTTCATCTGGAGAGAGGGGGGAGAAAGAGGTCAGAGCACAGGGTAGGGCAGTGTGAGCAGAACCAGCGGTGTCGTTTGACTTAGCAAACGAGGATCGGATGTCGTCGACCTTCTTTTCAAAATGGTTGACGAAGTCATCTGCAGAGAGGGAGGAGGGGGAGGAGGATTCAGGAGGGAGGAGAAGGTTGCAAAGAGCTTCCTAGGGTTAGAGGCAGATGCTTGGAATTTAGAGTGGTAGAAAGTGGCTTTAGCAGCAGAGAGAGAAGAGGAAAATGCAGAGAGGAAGGAGTGAAAGGATGTCAGGTCCGCAGGGAGGCGAGTTTTCCTCCATTTCCGCTCGGCTGCCCGGAGCCCTGTTCTGTGAGCTCGCAATGAGTCGTTGAGCCACGGAGCGGGAGGGGAGGACCGAGCCGGCCTGGAGGATAGGGGACATAGAGAGTCAAAGGATGCAGAAAGGGAGGAGAGGAGGGAGAATCAGGAGATAGGTTGGAGAAGGTTTGAGCAGAGGGAAGTGATGATAGGATGGAAGAGGAGAGAGTAGCGGGGAGAGAGAGCGAAGGTTGGGACGGCGCGATACCATCCGAGTAGGGGCAGTGTGGGAAGTGTTGGATGAGAGCGAGAGGGAGAAGGATACAAGGTAGTGGTCGGAGACTTGGAGGAGTTGCAATGAGGTTAGTGGAAGAACAGCATCTAGTAAAGATGAGGTCGAGCGTATTTCCTGCCTTGTGAGTAGGGGGAAGGTGAGAGGGTGAGGTCAAAAGAGGAGAGGAGTGGAAAGAAGGAGGCAGAGAGGAATGAGTCAAAGGTAGACGTGGGGAGGTTAAAGTCGCCCAGAACTGTGAGAGGTGAGCCGTCCTCAGGAAAGGAGCTTATCAAGGCATCAAGCTCATTGATGAACTCCCCGAGGGAACCTGGAGGGCGATAAATGATAAGGATGTTAAGCTTTAAAGGGCTGGTAACTGTGACAGCATGGAATTCAAAGGAGGCGATAGACAGATGGGTAAGGGGAGAAAGAGAGAATGACCACTTGGGAGAGATGAGGATCCCGGTGCCACCACCCCGCTGACCAGAAGCTCTCGGGGTGTGCGAGAACACGTGGGCAGACGAAGAGAGAGCAGTAGGAGTAGCAGTGTTGTCTGTGGTGATCCATGTTTCCGTCAGTGCCAAGAAGTCGAGGGACTGGAGGGAGGCATAGGCTGAGATGAACTCTGCCTTGTTGGCCGCAGATCGGCAGTTCCAGAGGCTACCGGAGACCTGGAACTCCACGTGGGTCGTGCGCGCTGGGACCACCAGGTTAGGGTGGCCGCGGCCACGCGGTGTGGAGCGTTTGTATGGTCTGTGCAGAGAGGAGAGAACAGGGATAGACAGACACATAGTTGACAGGCTACACAAGAGGCTACGCTAATGCAAAGGAGATTGGAATGACAAGTGGACTACACGTCTCGAGTGTTCAGAAAGTTAAGCTTACGTAGCAAGAATCTTATTGACTAAAATGATTAAAATGATACAGTACTGCTGAAGTAGGCTAGCTGGCAGTGTCTGCGTTTGACACTACACTAATCAAGTCGTTCCGTTGAGTGTAATAGTTTCTACTGTGCTACTGTGCTGCTATTCGGGGCTAGCTGGCTAGCTAGCAGTGTTGATTACGTTACGTTGCGTTAAAAGAACGACAATAGCTGGCTAGCTAACCTAGGAAATCGCTCAAGACTACACAATTATCTTTGATACAAAGACGGCTATGTAGCTAGCTATGTAGCTAGCTACGATCAAACAAATCAAGCCGTTGTACTGTAATGAAATGAATTGAAAAATGTGATACTACCTGTGGAGCGAAGCGAAATGCGACCGGATTGTTGAGTGCGGAAGTTCTGTTCGGAAGACGTTGGCTAGCTGTTGGCTAGCTAGCAGTGTCTCCTACGTTAAGGACGACAAATAGCTGGCTAGCTAACCTCGGTAAATTAAGATAATCACTCTAAAACTACACACTCTAAACTACACAATTATCTTGGATACGAAGACAGCAAAGACAACTATGTAGCTAGCTAACACTACACTAATCAAGTCGTTCAGTTGAGTGTAATAGTTGTGCTGCTAATCGGTAGACGGTGGACTAGCTAACGGTGGACGTTAGCTAGCTGGCTAGCTGCAGGGCAGCACCTGCTACTGGAGAGTTGATCTATCCACAGCTACCCTCAGCACCTCCTACTGGAGAGTTGATCTATCTACAGCTACCCTCAGCACCTCCTACTGGAGAGTTGATCTATCTACAGCTACCCTCAGCACCTCCTACTGGAGAGTTGATCTATCCACAGCTACCCTCAGCACCTCCTACTGGAGAGTTGATCTATCTACAGCTACCCTCAGCACCTCCTACTGGAGAGTTGATCTATCTACAGCTACCCTCAGCACCTCCTACTGGAGAGTTGATCTATCTACAGCTACCCTCAGCACCTCCTACTGGAGAGTTGATCTATCTACAGCTACCCTCAGCACCTCCTACTGGAGAGTTGATCTATCTACAGCTACCCTCAGCACCTCCTACTGGAGAGTTGATCTATCTACAGCACCTCCTACTGGAGAGTTGATCTATCTACAGCACCTCCTACTGGAGAGTTGATCTATCCACAGCACCTCCTACTGGAGAGTTGATCTATCTACAGCACCTCCTACTGGAGAGTTGATCTATCCACAGCACCTCCTACTGGAGAGTTGATCTATCTACAGCACCTCCTACTGGAGAGTTGATCTATCTACAGCACCTCCTACTGGAGAGTTGATCTATCTACAGCACCTCCTACTGGAGAGTTGATCTATCTACAGCACCTCCTACTGGAGAGTTGATCTATCTACAGCACCTCCTACTGGAGAGTTGATCTATCTACAGCACCTCCCACTGGAGAGTTGATCTATCTACAGCTACCCTCAGCACCTCCTACTGGAGAGTTGATCTATCTACAGCTACCCTCAGCACCTCCTACTGGAGAGTTGATCTATCTACAGCTACCCTCAGCACCTCCTACTGGAGAGTTGATCTATCTACAGCTACCCTCAGCACCTCCTACTGGAGAGTTGATCTATCTACAGCTACCCTCAGCACCTCCTACTGGAGAGTTGATCTATCCACAGCTACCCTCAGCACCTCCTACTGGAGAGTTGATCTATCTACAGCTACCCTCAGCACCTCCTACTGGAGAGTTGATCTATCTACAGCACCTCCTACTGGAGAGTTGATCTATCTACAGCACCTCCTACTGGAGAGTTGATCTATCTACAGCACCTCCTACTGGAGAGTTGATCTATCCACAGCACCTCCTACTGGAGAGTTGATCTATCTACAGCACCTCCTACTGGAGAGTTGATCTATCCACAGCACCTCCTACTGGAGAGTTGATCTATCTACAGCACCTCCTACTGGAGAGTTGATCTATCTACAGCTACCCTCAGCACCTCCTACTGGAGAGTTGATCTATCTACAGCACCTCCTACTGGAGAGATGATCTATCTACAGCACCTCCTACTGGAGAGTTGATCTATCTACAGCACCTCCTACTGGAGAGTTGATCTATCTACAGCACCTCCTACTGGAGAGTTGATCTATCTACAGCACCTCCTACTGGAGAGTTGATCTATCTACAGCACCTCCTACTGGAGAGTTGATCTATCTACAGCACCTCCTACTGGAGAGTTGATCTATCTACAGCACCTCCTACTGGAGAGTTGATCTATCTACAGCACCTCCTACTGGAGAGTTGATCTATCTACAGCACCTCCTACTGGAGAGTTGATCTATCTACAGCACCTCCTACTGGAGAGTTGATCTATCTACAGCACCTCCTACTGGAGAGTTGATCTATCTACAGCACCTCCTACTGGAGAGTTGATCTATCTACAGCTACCCTCAGCACCTCCTACTGGAGAGTTGATCTATCTACAGCTACCCTCAGCACCTCCTACTGGAGAGTTGATCTATCTACAGCACCTCCTACTGGAGAGATGATCTATCTACAGCACCTCCTACTGGAGAGTTGATCTATCTACAGCACCTCCTACTGGAGAGTTGATCTATCCACAGCACCTCCTACTGGAGAGTTGATCTATCTACAGCACCTCCTACTGGAGAGTTTATCTATCTACAGCACCTCCTACTGGAGAGTTGATCTATCTACAGCACCTCCTACTGGAGAGTTGATCTATCTACAGCTACCCTCAGCACCTCCTACTGGAGAGTTGACCTATCTACAGCTACCCTCAGCACCTCCTACTGGAGAGTTGATCTATCTACACTACAGCACCTCCTACTGGAGAGTTGATCTATCTACAGCTACCCTCAGCACCTCCTACTGGAGAGTTGATCTATCTACAGCTACCCTCAGCACCTCCTACTGGAGAGTTGATCTATCTACAGCTACCCTCAGCACCTCCTACTGGAGAGTTGTTGATCTATCTACAGCTACCCTCAGCACCTCCTACTGGAGAGTTGATCTATCTACAGCTACCCTCAGCACCTCCTACTGGAGAGTTGATCTATCTACAGCTACCCTCAGCACCTCCTACTGGAGAGTTGATCTATCTACAGCTACCCTCAGCACCTCCTACTGGAGAGTTGATCTATCTACAGCTACCCTCAGCACCTCCTACTGGAGAGTTGATCTATCTACAGCACCTCCTACTACCCTCAGCACCTCCTACTGGAGAGTTGATCTATCTACAGCTACCCTCAGCACCTCCTACTGGAGAGTTGATCTATCTACAGCTACCCTCAGCACCTCCTACTGGAGAGTTGATCTATCTACAGCTACCCTCAGCACCTCCTACTGGAGAGTTGATCTATCTACAGCACCTCCTACTGGAGAGTTGATCTATCTACAGCACCTCCTACTGGAGAGTTGATCTATCTACAGCACCTCCTACTGGAGAGTTGATCTATCTACAGCACCTCCTACTGGAGAGTTGATCTATCTACAGCTACCCTCAGCACCTCCTACTGGAGAGTTGATCTATCTACAGCACCTCCTACTGGAGAGTTGATCTATCTACAGCTACCCTCAGCACCTCCTACTGGAGAGTTGATCTATCTACAGCTACCCTCAGCACCTCCTACTGGAGAGTTGATCTATCTACAGCTACCCTCAGCACCTCCTACTGGAGAGTTGATCTATCTACAGCTACCCTCAGCACCTCCTACTGGAGAGTTGATCTATCTACAGCTACCCTCAGCACCTCCTACTGGAGAGTTGATCTATCTACAGCTACCCTCAGCACCTCCTACTGGAGAGTTGATCTATCTACAGCTACCCTCAGCACCTCCTACTGGAGAGTTGATCTATCTACAGCTACCCTCAGCACCTCCTACTGGAGAGTTGATCTATCTACACTACAGCACCTCCTACTGGAGAGTTGATCTATCTACAGCACCTCCTACTGGAGAGTTGATCTATCTACAGCTACCCTCGCTATCCCTATTTATTTATCTTATTTAAATCAAATCCAATTTTATTTGTCACATGCGCCGAATACAACAGGGGTAGCCCATACCGTGAAATGCTTACTTTCAAGACCCTTAACCAACAGTGCATTTCAAGAAATATAGTTAACAAAATATTTACGAAATCAAATTAAAAGTACAAATAAAAAGTAACACGATAGAATATATATACATATAATTCAAAAATCATTTTAAAAAGAACACATTGTCACACCCTGACCATAGTTTGCTTTGTCTATTTCTATGTTTTGGTTGGTCAGGGTGTGATCTGAGTGGGCATTCTATGTTGGATGTCTAGTTTGTCTATTTCTATGTTTTGTTTGGTCAGGGTGTGATCTGAGTGGGCATTCTATGTTGGATGTCTAGTTTGTCTATTTCTATGTTTTGGTTGGTCAGGGTGTGATCTGAGTGGGCATTCTATGTTGGATGTCTAGTTTGTCTATTTCTATGTTTTGTTTGGTCAGGGTGTGATCTGAGTGGGCATTCTATGTTGGATGTCTAGTTTGTCTATTTCTATGTTTTGGTTGGTCAGGGTGTGATCTGAGTGGGCATTCTATGTTGGATGTCTAGTTTGTCTATTTCTATGTTTTGGTTGGTCAGGGTGTGATCTGAGTGGGCATTCTATGTTGGATGTCTAGTTTGTCTATTTCTATGTTTTGGTTGGTCAGGGTGTGATCTGAGTGGGCATTCTATGTTGGATGTCTAGTTTGTCTATTTCTATGTTTTGGTTGGTCAGGGTGTGATCTGAGTGGGCATTCTATGTTGGATGTCTAGTTTGTCTATTTCTATGTTTTGGTTGGTCAGGGTGTGATCTGAGTGGGCATTCTATGTTGGATGTCTAGTTTGTCTATTTCTATGTTTTGTTTGGTCAGGGTGTGATCTGAGTGGGCATTCTATGTTGGATGTCTAGTTTGTCTATTTCTATGTTTTGGTTGGTCAGGGTGTGATCTGAGTGGGCATTCTATGTTGGATGTCTAGTGTGTCTATTTCTATGTTTTGTTTGGTCAGGGTGTGATCTGAGTGGGCATTCTATGTTGGATGTCTAGTTTGTCTATTTCTATGTTTTGGTTGGTCAGGGTGTGATCTGAGTGGGCATTCTATGTTGGATGTCTAGTTTGTCTATTTCTATGTTTTGTTTGGTCAGGGTGTGATCTGAGTGGGCATTCTATGTTGGATGTCTTGTTTGTCTATTTCTATGTCTGGCCTGATATGGTTCTCAATCAGAGGCAGGTGTTAGTCATTGTCTCTGATTGGGAACCATATTTAGGTAGCCTGGGTTTGACTGTGAGTTTGTGTGTGATTGTTCCTGTCTCTGTGTTTTGCACCAGATAGGGCTGTTTTTGGTTTTCCACGTTTATTGTTTTTGTAGTGTTCGTGGTTATCTTTTTGTTATTAAACATGAATCAAAGAAACCACGCTGCATTTTGGTCCGCCTCTACTTCACCTAAAGAAAGCTGTTACACACAGCTACATACACAGACAGGATACCCAGCAGGGAAGTTAACATGTAAGTCCTGCATCCTGTCTGAATGCACTGTAGTTATATTAATCAAGACAACTCGTTAGAATAGAAGAGCCTATATTAATTACAACTCTGAGTTACACTGAATAGAAGAGCCTATATTAATTACAACTCTGAGTTACACTGAATAGAAGAGCCTATATTAATTACAACTCTGAGTTACACTGAATAGAAGAGCCTATATTAATTACAACTCTGAGTTACACTGAATAGAAGAGCCTATATTAATTACAACTCTGAGTTACACTGAATAGAAGAGCCTATATTAATTACAACTCTGAGTTACACTGAATAGAAGAGCCTATATTAATTAATTAACGATGGGTCTGTGAATACTCTCGGCCGCTGTGTATCTGACTAGAGGTGATTAATTCACAAGGATAAATGATGAATTCAAAAAGAGAGCAACTGTTTCAGACAAAAAGGTGTGTGTGTGTGTGTGCTTCACATGTAATGTCCTACCTGCTGTTCTCCTTTCATGTAGTGGAAGTGACTCCAAACCTAAAACCTAATACATAACAGACCTAGGCTGGATCCCAAATAGCACCCTATTCTCTATGGGTCCTGGTCAAAACCTAATACATAACAGACCTAGGCTGGATCCCAAATAGCACCCTATTCTCTATGGGTCCTGGTCAAAACCTAATACATAACATAAAATGAATTCGACGTTTTTTCAACAATACTCTAAACGATATTATGCTTTTTAAAACATTAATATTTGTTTGGTAATTGATTCTCAAGTGTTCTAAAGGAATATTGAGTTTTGTCTCGCCAAGTATAAAACGTGTCAACATTATAAATCAAGCCAGTTCAATGACTAAATGACACCAGGCTATATTGGAATGAAAGAAATGTCTTGCTCAATAGGACAGACAAATCTAACATTACAAACTAACGTGCAAGTCGAGTACAGCTGACCAGAACCAGTGTAATGTATTAGTAGTCTATAGTACGATTATAGTACCGTGTGTGTGTGTGTGTGTGTGTGTGTGCAACCCGACCTCAAAGAACAGCTTTGTGTTTAATGTTTTATGAGACAGACTGCTCACACCATTAAAACATAACAGACCTAGGCTGGATCCCAAAATAGCACCTTATTCAGACAGATCACAACATTTGTTACAAATTATACTTCCTGGGGCTGTAAACACCTGCCTCTTCAATCACACCACATTTTATTCGTCACATACTTGGTAAACAACAGGTGTAGACTAACAGTGAAATGCTTACTGAGAGGCCTTACTTCCTAACAATGCAGAGAGAGAAAAAATAAATATAAAAAATAATAGAAAATTAATAACACGAGGAATAAATAGAAAATGATTAACGATAACTTGGTTATATATACTGTACAGTACACAGGATACCAGTACCGAGTCGATGTGCTGGGGTACGAGGTTGAGGTAGATATGTACATATGGGGAGGGGTAAAGTGACTAGACAACAGGATAGATAATAGACAGTAACAGCAGTATATTGTAGGTTGGGGTAAAGGATAGATAATAGACAGTAACAGCAGTATATTGTAGGTTAGGGGTAAAGGATAGATAATAGACAGTAACAGCAGTATACTGTAGGTAGGGGTAAAGGATAGATAATAGACAGTAACAGCAGTATACTGTAGGTTGGAACTAAAGGATAGATAATAGACAGTAACAGCAGTATACTGTAGGTAGGGGTAAAGGATAGATAATAGACAGTAACAGCAGTATATTGTAGGTTGGGGTAAAGGATAGATAATAGACAGTAACAGCAGTATACTGTAGGTAGGGGTAAAGGATAGATAATAGACAGTAACAGCAGTATACTGTAGGTAGGGGTAAAGGATAGATAATAGACAGTAACAGCAGTATACTGTAGGTAGGGGTAAAGGATAGATAATAGACAGTAACAGCAGTATACTGTAGGTAGGGGTAAAGGATAGATAATAGACAGTAACAACAGTATACTGTAGGTAGGGGTAAAGGATAGATAATAGACAGTAACAGCAGTATACTGTAGGTTGGGGTAAAGGATAGATAATAGACAGTAACAGCAGTATACTGTAGGTAGGGGTAAAGGATAGATAATAGACAGTAACAGCAGTATACTGTAGGTAGGGGTAAAGGATAGATAATAGACAGTAACAGCAGTATACTGTAGGTAGGGGTAAAGGATAGATAATAGACAGTAACAGCAGTATACTGTAGGTAGGGGTAAAGGATAGATAATAGACAGTAACAGCAGTATACTGTAGGTAGGGGTAAAGGATAGATAATAGACAGTAACAACAGTGTACTGTAGGTTGGGGTAAAGGATAGATAATAGACAGTAACAGCAGTACACTGTACCCTCTGTAGTGCCTTCCTCTGACACCGCCTGGTATAGAGGTCCTGGATGGCAGGGAGTTGGCCCCAGGAATGTAATGGGTCGTACGCACTAGCCTCTGTAGCACCTTCCTCTGACACCGCCTGGTATAGAGGTCCTGGATGGCAGGGAGCTTGACCCCAGGGATGTACTGGGTCGTACCACTGTACCCTCTGTAGTGCCTTCCTCTGACACCGCCTGGTATAGAGGTCCTGGATGGCAGGGAGCTTGGTCCCAGGGATGTTCTGGGCTGTACACACTAGCCTCTGTAGCTCCTTCTTCTGACACCGCCTGGTATAGAGGTCCTGGATGGCAGGGAGTTGGCCCCAGGGATGTACTGGGTCTTACCACTGTACCCTCTGTAGTGCCTTCCTCTGACTCCGCCTGGGATAGAGGTCCTGGATGGCAGGGAGTTGGCCCCAGTGAAGTACTGGGTCGTACGCACAACCCTCTGTAATGCCTTCCTCTGACACCGCCTGGTATAGAGGTCCTAGATGGCAGGGAGCTTGGCCCCAGTGATGTACTGGGCTGTACACACTAGCCTCTGTAGCGCCTTCCTCTGACACCGCCTGGTATAGAGGTCCAGGATGGCAGGGAGCTTGGCCCCAGTGATGTTCTGGGCTGTACACACTAGCCTCTGTAGCGCCTTCCTCTGACACCGCCTGGTATAGAGGTCCTGGATGGCAGGGAGCTTGGCCCCAGGGATGTACTGGGCCGTATGAACTACCCTCTGTAGCGCCTTCCTCTGACACCACCTGGTATAGAGGTCCAGGATGGCAGGGAGCTTGGCCCCAGGGATGTACTGGGTCGTACGCACTAGCCTCTGTAGCGCCTTCTTCTGACACCGCCTGGTATAGAGGTCCTGGATGGCAGGGAGTTGGCCCCAGGGATGTACTGGGTCTTACCACTGTACCCTCTGTAGTGCCTTCCTCTGACTCCGCCTGGTATAGAGGTCCTGGATGGCAGGGAGTTGGCCCCAGTGAAGTACTGGGTCGTACGCACTACCCTCTGTAATGCCTTCCTCTGACACCGCCTGGTATAGAGGTCCTAGATGGCAGGGAGCTTGGCCCCAGTGATGTACTGGGCTGTACACACTAGCCTCTGTAGCGCCTTCCTCTGACACCGCCTGGTATAGAGGTCCAGGATGGCAGGGAGCTTGGCGCCAGTGATGTACTGGGCTGTACACACTAGCCTCTGTAGCGCCTTCCTCTGACACCGCCTGGTATAGAGTTCCTGGATGGCAGGGAGCTTGGCCCCAGGGATGTACTGGGCCGTATGAACTACCCTCTGTAGCGCCTTCCTCTGACACCGCCTGGTATAGAGGTCCAGGATGGCAGGGAGCTTGGCCCCAGGGATGTACTGGGCTATACGCACTACCCTCTGTAGCACCTTGCGGTCGGAGGCTGAGCAGTTGCCGTATCAAGCGGTAGGGCTGGGCAATATGGCAAATAAATCACCACGATGTATATATTTTTTGTCATTCGATAACGATGATTATCACAATATTAATCATATGCTTCAGACTCAAGAATGCCTAATGCCTGAACCTCTGACATAGCCTAGTGGTTAGAGCGTTGGCCTGGTAATAGAGTTCCTGGATGGCAGGTAGCCTAGTGGTTAGGCGTTGGATAACCAGCAGGTACTGGGCCAGTAACCAGCAGGTAGCCCTGGTTAGCGCGTTCCCTGACACCAGCAGGTAGCCTAGGGGTTAGGATGGCAGCCTAGTGGGGAGCGTTGGACCAGTAACCAGCAGGTAGCCTAGTGGTTAGAGCGTTGGGCCAGTAACCAGCAGGTAGCCTAGTGGTTAGAGCGTTGGACCAGTAACCAGCAGGTAGCCTAGTGGTTAGAGCAGTTGGGTCAGTAACCAGCAGGTAGCCTAGTGGTTGCGGCAGGTAACCTAGTGGTTGGCAAATAAATCACCAGCAGGTATATATTTTTGTCAGTTCGAGTAACCAGATTAGCCTAATGGTTAATCGTTGCTTCAGTAACTCAAGAATAGCCTAATGGTTGAACCAATCACAGGTAGGCGTTGGGCCAGGTAGCCTAGTGGTTAGAGCGTTGGACAGTAACCAGCAGGTAGCCTAGTGGTTAGAGTGTTGGGCCAGTAACCAGCAGGTAGCCTAGTGGTTAGAGTGTTGGACCAGTAACCAGCAGGTAGCCTAGTGGTTAGAGCGTTGGACCAGTAACCAGCAGGTAGCCTAGTGGTTAGAGCTAGTGGTTGGGTCAGTAACCAGCAGGTAGCCTAGTGGTTAGAGCGTTGGACCAGTAACCAGCAGGTAGCCTAGTGGTTAGAGCGTTGGACCAGTAACCAGCAGGTAGCCTAGTGGTTAGAGCGTTGGACCAGTAACCAGCGTTGGACCAGTAACCAGCAGGTAGCCTAGGGGTTAGAGCGCCTAGTGGTTAGAGCGTTGGACCAGTAACCAGCAGGTAGCCTAGTGGTTAGAGCGTTGGACCAGTAACCAGCAGGTAGCCTAGTGGTTAGAGCGTTGGACCAGTAACCCAGGTAGCCTAGTGGTTAGGCGTAGCCTAGTGGTTAGAGCGTTGGACCAGTAACCAGCAGGTAGCCTAGTGGTTAGAGCGTTGGGCCAGTAACCAGCAGGTAGCCTAGTGGTTAGAGCGTTGGACCAGTAACCAGCAGGTAGCCTAGTGGTTAGAGCGTTGGACCAGTAACCAGCAGGTAGCCTAGTGGTTAGAGCGTTGGACCAGTAACCAGCAGGTAGCCTAGTGGTTAGAGCGTTGGTAGCCAGTGGTTAACCAGCAGGTAGCCTAGTGGTTAGAGCAGGTAGTAGTGGTTAGAGCGTTGGACCAGTAACCAGCAGGTAGCCTAGTGGTTAGAGCGTTGGACCAGTAACCAGCAGGTAGCCTAGTGGTTAGAGCGTTGGACCAGTAACCAGCAGGTAGCCTAGTGGTTAGAGCGTTGGACCAGTAACCAGCAGGTAGTCTAGTGGTTAGAGCGTTGGACCAGTAACCAGCAGGTAGCCTAGTGGTTAGAGCGTTGGACCAGTAACCAGCAGGTAGCCTAGTGGTTAGAGCGTTGGACCAGTAACCAGCAGGTAGCCTAGTGGTTAGAGCGTTGGGCCAGTAACCAGCAGGTAGCCTAGTGGTTAGAGCGTTGGGCCAGTAGCCAGCAGGTAGCCTAGTGGTTAGAGCGTTGGACCAGTAACCAGCAGGTAGTCTAGTGGTTAGAGCGTTGGACCAGTAACCAGCAGGTAGTCTAGTGGTTAGAGCGTTGGACCAGTAACCAGCAGGTAGCCTAGTGGTTAGAGCGTTGGGCCAGTAACCAGCAGGTAGTCTAGTGGTTAGAGCGTTGGACCAGTAACCAGCAGGTAGCCTAGTGGTTAGAGCGTTGGGCCAGTAACCGAAAGGTTGCTAGATCGAATCCCTGAGCTGACAAGGTAAAAATCTGTCGTTCTGCCCCTGAACAAGGCTGTTACCCCGATAGGCTGTCATTGTAAATAAGAAGTTGTTCTTAACTGACTTGCCAGGTTAAATAAAGATTGCATTTTTTTATTTATTATGTGAGCTACACATAATATTATACTTGAAGGAAAAATGTTCTGTGTTTGCGGCCAGGGAGCACGTACCTGGGGTCAATTAAAATGATTAGCCTCTTGAAACCTTCCTTTTTGACTGTGCTAATTGGTAGCATGTCCTTAGCAATGCAATGCATAATAGCATTTTTGATGTCTTTTGTCTTTTCGATGTTTGCTTGTAGGGCATAAACGCTGTCAGTGTTGACTGCTTCGGGCGAACATCCCTAGATTTGGCTGGTGCTTTAAGGGGCGTTGATCGATACCGTGGCGCTAACTCAAACTTCCTGTATGTTCCAAAGAGCGATTTTTTGCTTCAGATCTTGAAAAATGTTTGTTGTATTACCAGACTTTGTAGCCTCATGTCTACGGCACAATTTGCCCCGAACATTGTTCTGCTCTTTGTCAGACTTCAAAACACCAAACCCACTTCCAAATGACTGAAACAGCGTAACCCTTTTTATCAATGATTTCTTGGTTGGAAGCTACTCCTTCTCCATGGCTTTCACTGCCACTGTTTAGTGGTTAACCACTTAGTGGTTATTAAAAGAGGCTACCCCATCACTCCATGGCTATCACTGCCACTGTTTTCACCTCCATCACTCATTTAGTGGTTAATAGAGGCTACTCCATCACTCATTTAGTGGTTAATGGTGGCTACTCCATCACTCATTTAGTGGTTAATAGTGGCTACTCCATCACTCATTTAGTGGTTAATAGTGGCTACTCCATCACTCATTTAGTGGTTAATAGTGGCTACTCCATCACTCATTTAGTGGTTAATAGAGGCTACTCCATCACTCATTTAGTGGTTAATAGAGGCTACTCCATCACTCATTTAGTGGTTAATAGTGGCTACTCCATCACTCATTTAGTGGTTAATGGTGGCTACTCCATCACTAATTTAGTGGTTAATAGTGGCTACACCATCACTCATTTAGTGGTTAATGGTGGCTACTCCATCACTCATTTAGTGGTTAATAGTGGCTACTCCATCACTCATTTAGTGGTTAATGGTGGCTACTCCATCACTCATTTAGTGGTTAATAGTGGCTACTCCATCACTCATTTAGTGATTAATAGTGGCTACTCCATCACTCATTTAGTGGTTAATAGAGGCTACTCCATCACTAATTTAGTGGTTAATAGAGGCTACTCCATCACTCATTTAGTGGTTAATAGAGGCTACTCCATCACTCATTTGGTGGTTAATAGAGGCTACTCCATCACTCATTTAGTGGTTAATAGAGGCTACTCCATCACTAATTGAGTGGTTAATAGAGGCTACTCCATCACTAATTTAGTGTTTAATAGAGGCTACTCCATCACTCATTTAGTGGTTAATAGAGGCTACTCCATCACTCATGTAGTGGTTAATAGAGGCTTCTCCATCACTCATTTAGTGGTTAATAGAGGCTACTCCATCACTCATTTAGTGGTTAATAGTGGCTACTCCATCACTCATTTAGTGGTTAATAGAGGCTACTCCATCACTCATTTAGTGGATTACTCATTTAGTGGTTAATAGTGGCTACTCCATCACTCATTTAGTGGTTAATAGAGGTTACTCCATCACTCATGTAGTGGTTACTCCATCACTCATGTAGTGGTTACCCCATCACTCATTTAGTGGTTAATAGAGGCTAGAGGCTAATAGAGGCTACTCCATCACTCAAGGTGCTAAGTGGTGTTTAGTGGGTGTGTACCTCTCCATGGCTCCTCCTCCACCAGGTGCTAAGTGGTGTATAGTGGGCGTGTACCTCTCCATGGCTCCTCCTCCACCAGGTGCTAAGTGGTGTATAGTGGGGGGAGGCCTCTTCATGACTATGTTGGTGTGTATGGACCAGAGGTGTGGACTCGAGTCACAAATATGCTGACTTGTAAATCGATTTTGACTTGAACACCAATGACTCGTGACTTAACTTGGACTTGAGCCTTTTGACTCGAACAGACTTGATACAGACCCTCCCCTACTCTCTCCAAGCCTCCCCAACCCTCTCCAACTCTCCCCAACTCTCCCCAACCCTCTCCAACTCTCCCCAACCCTCCCCAACCCTCCCCAACCCTCTCCAACCCTCTCCAACCCTCTCAACCCTCCCCAAGCCTCCCCAACCCTCCCCAACCCTCCCCAAGCCTCCCCAACCCTCTCCAACTCTCCCCAACTCCCAACCCTCTCCCTCTCCCCAACCCTCTCCAACTCTCCCCAACCCTCCCCAAGCCCAAATATATAAAAAATGATGCTATTAAAAAAATTGTGCAGCTCATCAGCTCTTCATTTAACGGATTACAGTTTGAATCGGACAGCAGCCAATCAAATTGTGCCGGCGGAGAAAAAGTTGTGCGTGGCAGTGCAGAGGAACGTCGGGTGGCGGGTGAATTCAGACGGAGCCCTTGGAAAGATGATACCCAAAATTATTATTTTCGGATATAAAGACGACCCTGTAGTCAACAAAAAAAACGGATAGCAACTTGCAAAACATGCGGGAAGAAGATTAGACAGAAGCGCAACAACTTCCAACTTTATTCGACATTTGAAGCTGCAAAAAGAACGGTAAGTCGTGGCTAATATAGCCGACAGCTATATATAACTTTACTAGTGTAGCATGTAGGCTAACGTAACGTTAAATCAATGTGCCTCCACACAGTCACTCAGTGCATTGAACGTGATCATTGCACCCAAGATTGAACTACGAGATTGAGCTGTAGGCTACCAACTGCTGGCTAGGCACCCAAGATTGAGCTACGAGATTGAGCTGTAGGCTACCAACTGCTGGCTAGGCACCCAAGATTGAGCTACGAGATTGAGCTGTAGGCTACCAACTGCTGGCTAGGCACCCAAGATTGAGCTACGAGATTGAGCTGTAGGCTACCAACTGCTGGCTAGGCACCCAAGATTGAGCTACGAGATTGAGCTGTAGGCTACCAACTGCTGGCTAGGCACCCAAGATTGAGCTACGAGATTGAGCTGTAGGCTACCAACTGCTGGCTAGGCACCCAAGATTGAGCTACAGCTGGCTAGGCAATTGGTAGCCTACAGTAAATCCTGTTTGATGTTACTTGACATACGTTAGCCTAATATAACCACACACAGAGAGGATGTGTGTGTGTGTTAAGGTTGGGCGATTGTGTACAAGCTTACATCGCCCGATTGCGATCCTTGGTAGTCGATCGCTATGGGGTGGGGGGTCTTTCTCATGGCTACACATGTATTTCCATGGAAATAAAGTTTATTTGGAAAGTAATAAATATATATATATATTGAAAAGCATTCATGATTTGCAGAAATGTAATATACTAACTATTACTCTTGTGAAAAATATTAAATGGTATTACATTTGGTGAAGAGCATATTATGACATGAGACTTGCCGGTCTTGACTTGGGACTTGCATGTCTTGACTTGGGACTTGCATGTCTTGACTTGGGACTTGACTCGGACCTGCCTGTCTTGACTTGGGACTTGCATGTCTTGACTCGGACCTACCTGTCTTGACTTGGGACTTGCATGTCTTGACTTGGGACTTGCATGTCTTGACTTGGGACTTGACTCGGACCTGCCGGTCTTGACTTGGGACTTGACTCGGACCTGCCGGTCTTGACTTGGGACTTGACTCGGACCTGCCTGTCTTGACTTGGGACTTGCATGTCTTGACTTGGGACTTGACTCGGACCTGCCTGTCTTGACTTGGGACTTGCCTGTCTTGACTTGGGACTTGACTCGGACCTGCATGTCTTGACTTGGGGCTTGACTCGGACCTACCTGTCTTAACTTGGGACTTGCATGTCTTGACTTGGGACTTGACTCGGACCTGCCTGTCTTGACTTGGGACTTGACTCGGATCTGCCTGTCTTGATTTGGGACTTGACTCGGACCTGCCTGTCTTGACTTGGGACTTGACTCGGGACTTGACTCGGACCTGCCTGTCTTGACTTGGGACTTGACTCGGACCTGCCTGTCTTGACTTGGGACTTGCATGTCTTGACTCGGATCTGCCTGTCTTGATTTGGGACTTGACTCGGACCTGCCTGTCTTGATTTGGGACTTGACTCGGATCTGCCGGTCTTGACTTGGGACTTGACTCGGACCTGCCTGTCTTGATTTGGGACTTGACTCGGATCTGCCTGTCTTGATTTGGGACTTGCCGGTCTTGACTTGGGACTTGACTCAGACCTGCCTGTCTTGACTCGGACCTGCCTGTCTTGACTTGGGACTTGACTCGGATCTGCCTGTCTTGACTTGGGACTTGCCTGTCTTGATTTGGGACTTGACTCGGACCTGCCTGTCTTGACTTGGGACTTGACTCGAACCTGCCTGTCTTGACTCGGACCTGCCTGTCTTGACTTGGGACTTGACTCGGACCTGCCTGTCTTGACTTGGGACTTGACCCGGACCTGCCTGTCTTGATTTGGGACTTGACTCGGATCTGCCGGTCTTGACTTGGGACTTGACTCGGACCTGCCTGTCTTGACTTGGGACTTGCCGGTCTTGACTTGGGACTTGACTCGGACCTGCCTGTCTTGATTTGGGACTTGACTCGGACCTGCCTGTCTTGACTTGGGACTTGACTCGGATCTGCCTGTCTTGATTTGGGACTTGCCGGTCTTGACTTGGGACTTGACTCGGACCTGCCTGTCTTGATTTGGGACTTGACTCGGACCTGCCTGTCTTGACTTGGGACTTGCATGTCTTGACTCGGATCTGCCTGTCTTGATTTGGGACTTGACTCGGATCTGCCTGTCTTGATTTGGGACTTGCCGGTCTTGACTTGGGACTTGACTCGGACCTGCCTGTCTTGACTTGGGACTTGACCCGGACCTGCCTGTCTTGATTTGGGACTTGACTCGGATCTGCCGGTCTTGACTTGGGACTTGACTCGGACCTGCCTGTCTTGACTTGGGACTTGCCGGTCTTGACTTGGGACTTGACTCGGACCTGCCTGTCTTGATTTGGGACTTGACTCGGACCTGCCTGTCTTGACTCGGACCTGCCTGTCTTGACTTGGGACTTGACTCGGATCTGCCTGTCTTGATTTGGGACTTGCCGGTCTTGACTTTGGACTTGACTCGGATCTGCCGGTCTTGACTTGGGACTTGAGTGCTAAGACATGAGACTTACTTGTGACTTGTAAAACAATGACTTGGTCCCACCTCTGTTATAGTTCCTTAGTGATGTGGACACTGAAAAACTTGAAGCTAAAGAAGGTTAAACCAAGGCCTTCTACCTTTTAAAAGGGTTAATAAGTTATGTTATGATAAACTGTGAAGGTCTCCTCTTCAGAAGGAGGAGTATTAACAACTGTTTTTGAGTGATGTGCCCTTCAGACACTGTCAGACACTACCAGAAGGCGTCTACGTTCAGACTCCTCCTGTCTGGATCCCACCGTGGTTATCTGGTTCTCCGAGAACACAAGGCCGCCACAGACGAGATGAAACCAGCCACCTGTCAGAAGATGCTTGGACTCGTTCACATTGTTATGACTCTATACTTGTGATGAAAAGGTCAAGTTTCGATCAAATCCAGCATCTTTGAGTTTTTAATTGCTGATAAGATGCTGTCAGGGGGAGGATAGATTTATTAACATGTTGTTGCTAGGGAAAGTCACGCGAGGAGGACTGGGGAGGCTATATGAGTTACAGGATGTCTTAGACATTTTGCAGAACCTGGGGAGAAACTGTCATATACTGTTAAACTGTACCAACGTCTGCCTACAAACTGTATTACTAAAATGAGTATTTTAATAGGTAAACAAAAAAAGTGTGTGTTTCCTTTCCATTACTAATGTATGTTTGATAATTATATAGACCTGGTCATCTGTTGAAGAAATTAACCAACAAAGCTCTCGACCTGCTCCACTACAGTCCCATCGATGTGGAAGGGGATGTGCCCGGCCCTCTGTTTCCTGTAATCCCCGATCAGCTCCTTTGACTCGCTGACGTTGAGGGATGGCGCTGACAGAGATGGTCGCCTAGGAAACTATGCAGTTATTTGTTTATTTATGTATTATTTCTTACATTGTCACCCCAGAAAATCTCAAGTGTTATTAGCCGGGAAGAACTATTGGATGTAAAAGCGATGTCAACTTACCATCAGGAATACGTCTTTCTCGAAGAGGATCCTTCGTTCGGACCTCCACCCTGGACATGGGATCTTATCCCAGAAGCCGACCCGAAACAACGCGGTCGCCGCAGACGGAGCGGCCTACTGGTCAGACTCATCACCATCCACTGCTCCCGAGCATAATACTCACCAGTGTCTCCAGATAACAAGGTGAATGAAATTAGGGCACGAGTTTCCTTCCAGAGAGACATCAGAGATTGTAACATTCTGTTTCACGGAAGCATGGCTCACTCGGGATACGTTGTCAGAGTCGGTACAGACACCTGGCTTCTTCACGCATCGCGCTGACACAAACAAACATCTCTCTGGTAAGAAGGAGGGTGGAGGTGTATGCCTTATGATTAACAACTCATGGTGTAATCACAACAACATACAGGAACTCAAGTCCTTTTGTTCAACTGACCTAGAATTCCTTACAATCAAATACCGACCGCATTATCTTCCAAGATTATTCTCTTCGATCATAGTCACAGTCGTGTATACCCCCCCCCCCCAAGCAGACACCTCGACGGCCCTGAAAGAACTTAATTGGACTCTATATAAACTGGAAACCACATATCCTGAGGCTGCATTTATTGTAGCTGGGGATTTTAACAAAGCTAACCTGAGAATGAGACTTCATCAAATCTATGAGCATATCGAATGTGCAACACGGGCTGCTGGCATTCTGCATCATTGCTACTCTAACTTCCGCGATGCATACAAGGCCCCCCCCCCTGCCTTCAGCTAATCTAACCATGACTCCATTTTGCTGCTCCCAGCCTATAGACAGAAACTAAAACAGGAACCGCCCGTGCTCAGGTCTGTCCAATGCTGGTCTGACCAATCGGAGTCCACGCTTCAGGATTGCTTCGATCACGTGGACTGGGATATGTTCCGGATAGCCTCAGACAACATCATTGATGTATACGATGACTAGGTTAGCGAGTTTATTATTAGCAATTGCATCGGAGATGTCGTACTCACTGTGACTATTAAAACATTTCCTAACCAGAAACCGTGGATTGATGGCAGAATTCGCCCAAAACTGAAAGTGCGAACCACTGCTTTCAATCATTGCAAGGCGACTGGAAACATAACCGAATAGAAACAGTGTAGCTATTCCCTCCACATGGCGATCAAACAAGCTAAGCATCATTATAGAGACAAAATAGAGTCGCAAATCAACAGCTCAAACACGAGACGTATGTGGCAGGGTCTACAGTCAATCACGGATTACACAAAGAAAAACCATCCCCGTCGCGGACATAGACATCTTGCTACCAAATAAATTAAACAACTTCTTTGCTCGCTTTGGGGACAATACAGTGACACTGACACGGCCCGCTACCAAAGCCTGTGGTAAAAAATCCTTCTCCGTGGCCAACGTGAGTAAAACATTTAAATGTGTTAATCCTCGCAAGGCTGCTGGCCCAGACGGCATCCTTAGCCGCATCCTCAGAGCATGTGCAGACCAGCTGACTGGTGTGTTTACGGACATATTCAATCTCTCCCTATCCCAGTCTGCTGTCCCCACATGCTTCAAGATGTCCACCATTGTTCCTGTACCCAAGAAAGCAAAGGTAACTGAGCTAAACGACTAGCATTCACTTCCGTCATCATGAAGTACTTTGAGAGACTAGTCAAGGATCATATCACCTCCACCCTACCTGATAGCCTAGACCCACTCCAATTTGCTTACCGCCCCAATAGGTCCACTGACGATGCAATCGCCATCACACTGCCCTAACCCATCTGGACAAGAGGAATACCTATGTAAGAATTCTGTTCATTGACTATAACTCAGCCTTCAACACCATAGTACCCTCCAAGCTCATCATTAAGCTGGAGATCCTGGGTGTCGAGCCCGCCCCTGTGCAACTGGTTCCTGGACTTTCTGATTGTCAGCCCCCAGGTGGTGAAGGTGAGAAACAACATCTCCACCCCGCTGATCCTCAACGCTGGGGCCCCACACATTATCAGCCCTCTCCTGTACTCCCTGTTCACCCATGACTGCGTGGCCACGCACGCTTCCAACTCAATCATCAAGTTTGCAGACGACACTACAGTGGTAGGCTTGATTACCAACAACGACGAGACGGCCTACAGGGAGGAGGTGAGGACCCTCGGAGTGTGGTGTCAGGAACATAACCTCACACTCAATGTCAACAAAATAAAGGAGATGATCGTGGACTTCAGGAAACAGCAGAGGGAGCACCCCCCTATCCACATCGACGGGACAGTAGTGGAAAAGGTGGAAAGTTGTAAGTTCCTCAGCGTACACATCACGGACAAACTGAAATGGTCCACCCACACAGACAGCGTGGTAAAGAAGGCGCAACAACCTCAGGAGGCTGAAGAAATTTGGCTTGTCACCTAAAACACTCAACTTTTACAGATGCACAATCAAGAGCATCCTGTCGGGCTGTATCACCACCTGGTATGGCAATTTCACCACCCTCAACTGCAATGCTCTCCAGAGGGTAGTGCGTCTGCACAATGTATCACTGGGGGCAACCTACCTGCCCTCCAGGACACCTTCACCACCCGATGTCACAGGAAGGCCATAAAGATCATCAAGGACAGCAACCACCCGAGCCATTGCCTGTTCACCCCACTATCATCCAGAAGGCGAGGTCAGTACAAGGTGCATCAAAGCTGGGACCGAGAGACTTCAAAACAGCCTCTATCTCAAGACCATCAGACTGTTAAACAGCCATCACTAACATAGAGAGGCTGCTGCCAATCACTGGACACTTTAATAAATGGACATAATAAAGGTATCACTAGTCACCTTAAATAACGCCACTTTAATAATGTTTACATACCCTACATTACTCATCTCATATGTATATGCCGTTCTATCACCATCTACTGCACCTTTCATCCATATGAGCGATCATCCATCATCCATATATGTACATACTCTTATTCATCCCTTACATTTGTGTATGAACTTTGCGACCTTTTGCCACATTTCAGGCTTCAAACATAATGAATAATTTTGCACGCCCAATTTTTCAGTTTTTGATTTGTTAAAAAAGTTTGAAATATCCAATAAATGTCGTTCCACTTCATGATTGTGTCCCACTTGTTGTTGATTCGTCACAAAAAATACAGTTTTATATCTTTATGTTTGAAGCCTGAAATGTGGCAAAAGGTCGCAAAGTTCAAGGGGGCCGAATACTTTCGCAAGGCACTGTATGTACATACTCTTATTCATCCCTTACATTTGTGTGTATACGGTAGTTGTTGTGAATTTGTTAGATTACTTGTTAGATATTAATGCACGGTTGGAACTAGAAGCACAAGCATTTCGCTACACTCACATTAACATCTGCTAACCATGTGAATGTGACTAATAATATTTGATTTGATTTGGACCACACTGCCAGGTCACTGACCTCCTCATCATCGTCGGTGATCAGATCAACAACCGTCGTGTCGTCAGCAAACTCAATGATGGTGTTGCAGTCATGCGTGGCCACACAGTAGTGGGTGAACAGGGAGGACAGGAAGGGACTAAGCACGCACGCCTGAGGGAACCCCGTGTTCAGGGTCAGCGTAGCGATGTGTTGTTGCCTACCCTTAATACCTGGGGGTGGCCCGTCAGGAAGCCGATCAGCTCTGAGTACGCGTCCTGGTGTTGCAGTCATGCGTGGCCACACAGTAGTGGGCGTTTCCCGTTTTAGTTTCTGTGTTGTTGCCTACCCTTAACACCTGGGGGTAGCCTGGGGGTAGCCTGGGGGTAGCCCGTCAGGAAGCTGATCAGCTCTGAGTACGCGTCCTGGTGTTGCAGTCATGCGTGGCCACACAGTAGTGGGTGAACAGGGAGTACAGGAAGGGAATAAGCACGCACCCCTGAGGGAACCCCGTGTTCAGGGTCAGCGTAGCGATGTGTCGTTGCCTACCCTTAACACCTGGGGGTAGCCCGTCAGGAAGTCCAGTACCCAGTTGCACAGGGCGGGGTCAGTACAGGAAGGGACTAAGCACGCACCCCTGAGGGAACCCCGTGTTCAGGGTCAGCGTAGCGATGTGTCGTTGCCTACCCTTAACACCTGGGGTAGCCCGTCAGGAAGTCCAGTACCCAGTTGCACAGGGCGGGGTCAGTACAGGAAGGGACTAAGCACGCACCCCTGAGGGAACCCCGTGTTCAGGGTCAGCGTAGCGATGTGTCGTTGCCTACCCTTAACACCTGGGGGTAGCCCGTCAGGAAGTCCAGTACCCAGTTGCACAGGGCGGGGTCAGTACAGGAAGGGACTAAGCACGCACCCCTGAGGGAACCCCGTGTTCAGGGTCAGCGTAGCGATGTGTCGTTGCCTACCCTTAACACCTGGGGGTAGCCCGTCAGGAAGTCCAGTACCCAGTTGCACAGGGCGGGGTCAGTACAGGAAGGGACTAAGCACGCACCCCTGAGGGAACCCCGTGTTCAGGGTCAGCGTAGCGATGTGTTGTTGCCTACCCTTAACACCTGGGGGTAGCCTGGGGGTGGCCCGTCAGGAAGCTGATCATCTCTGAGTCCTGATAAACCGTCTGCGGCCTTCTGATTGTTAAAACTGTTTATAGGTCATCGGCTACGGAGAGCAAGATCACACAGTCGTCCGGAACAGCTGGTGCTCTCATGCATGGTTCAGACTTTCTTGCCTCGAAGCGAGCATAGAAGGAATTTAGATTGTTTGGTAGGCTTGCGTAACTAGCAGATCTCGGCTGGATTTCCCTTTGTAATTTCGGATAGTTTGCGAGCTCTGCCACATCCGCGTCAGAGCCGGCGTAGTAGGATTAGTCCTGTATTGACATTTTGACTGTTTGATGGCCTGTCTGAGGTTGTAGTGGGCTTTCTTATAAGCTTCCGGATTAGTGTCCCTCTCCTTGAACGCGGCAGCTCTTGCCTTTAGCTCAGTGCGGATGTTGCCTGTAATCCATGGCTTCTGGTTTGAATATGTACGTACGGTCACTGTGGGGACGAAGCCGTCGATACGCTTATTAATGAAGCCGGTGACTGACGTGGTAATCTCCTCAATGTTATTGAATGAATCTTGGAACATATTCCAGTCTGTGCTAGCAGAACAGTCCTGTTGCTTAGCAACCACTTCCGTATTGAACCACTGGTACTTCCTGTTTAATTTTTTTGCTTGAAGCAGAAATCGGGAGAATATAGTTATGGTCATATTTGCCAAATGGAGGGTGAGGGAGAGCTTTCTACTCGTTTCTGTGTGTGGAGTAAAGGTGCTCTAGTTTTTTGATACTAGTTGCACAGGTGACATGCTGGTAAAGACAGACTTCAGTTTCCCTGCATTAAAATAACTGGCCTCTCTATGGAGTTTTTCCTAGCCACTGTGCTTCTACACCTACATTGCTTGCTGTTTGGGGTTTTAGGCTGGGTTTCTGTACAGCACTTTGAGATATCAGCTGATGTAAGAAAGGGCTTTATAACATAACATTGATTCGATTGAGACAATACAACACAATACAGGCCGACTGAAAAATAAACATCTTGTAAAAGTACACAACTCAGTCTCTCACAGTAGGACGGCTGATCTAGGGTCAGTTTCACCGTTTAGGTCATTAAAAAAAGTACATTATCTGGAAAGTTTGGGACCTGGTTCTAGATCAGCCCTCCTACTGAGAGGCTTTGTGAATATGGGACCTGGTTCTAGATCAGCCCTCCTACTGAGAGGCTTTGTGAATATGGGACCTGGTTCTAGATCAGCCCTCCTACTGAGAGGCTTTGTGAATATGGGACCTGGTTCTAGATCAGCCCTCCTACTGAGAGGCTTTGTGAATATGGGACCTGGTCCTTGATCAGCCCTCCTACTGAGAGGCTTTGTGAATATGGGACCTGGTCCTTGATCAGCCCTCCTACTGAGAGGCTTTGTGAATATGGGACCTGGTCCTTGATCAGCCCTCCTACTGAGAGGCTTTGTGAATATGGGACCTGGTCCTTGATCAGCCCTCCTACTGAGAGGCTTTGTGAATATGGGACCTGGTCCTTGATCAGCCCTCCTACTGAGAGGCTTTGTGAATATGGGACCTGGTCCTTGATCAGCCCTCCTACTGAGAGGCTTTGTGAATATGGGACCTGGTCCTTGATCAGCCCTCCTACTGAGAAGCTTTGTGAATATGGGACCTGGTCCTTGATCAGCCCTCCTACTGAGAAGCTTTGTGAATATGGGACCTGGTCCTTGATCAGCCCTCCTACTGAGAGGCTTTGTGAATATGGGACCTGGTCCTTGATCAGCCCTCCTACTGAGAAGCTTTGTGAATATGGGACCTGGTCCTTGATCAGCACTCCTACTGAGAGGCTTTGTGAATATGGGACCTGGTCCTTGATCAACCCTCCTACTGAGAGGCTTTGTGAATATGGGACCTGGTCCTTGATCAGCCCTCCTACTGAGAGGCTTTGTGAATTATGGGACCTGGTCCTTGATCAGCCCTCCTACTGAGAGGCTTTGTGAATATGGGACCTGGTCCTTGATCAGCCCTCCTACTGAGAGGCTTTGTGAATATGGGACCTGGTCCTTGATCAGCCCTCCTACTGAGAGGCTTTGTGAATTATGGGACCTGGTCCTTGATCAGCCCTCCTACTGAGAGGCTTTGTGAATATGAGACCTGGTCCTTGATCAGCCCTCATGGACAAAATGGAGAGACAAAAAAATACATTAACAAATACTATAGTTTACAATATAATACTACAGTACTTGTAGTGTCCTTCAATCATGTGTAGTACTTACTATAGAATGTTGTAGTATACTGTAGAATACTATATTAAATACTACAGTATTATCCGGGGAAAAAACAATGTAGTAAATACTACAGTAATGTCCGCAAATAACTACAGTCCGTAAAAACACTATAGTAAATAACTACAGTCCGTAAAAAAACTATAGTAAATAACTACAGTCCGTAAAAACACTATAGTAAATAACTACAGTCCGTAAAAAAACTATAGTAAATAACTACAGTCCGTAAAAACACTATAGTAAATACTACAGTCCGTATAAACACTATAGTAAATACAGTAATATCTGCATAAACACTATAGTAAATACTAGAGCCCGTATAAACGCTATAGTAAATACAGTAATATCTGCATAAACACTATAGTAAATACTACAGCCCGTATAAACACTATAGTAAATACAGTAATATCTGCATAAACACTATAGTAAATACAGTAATATCTGCATAAACACTATAGTAAATACTACAGCCCGTATAAACACTATGGTAAATACAGTAATATCTGCATAAACACTATAGTAAATACAGTAATATCTGCATAAACACTATAGTAAATACAGTAATATCTGCATAAACACTATAGTAAATACTACAGCCTGTGTAAATACAGTAATATCTGCATAAACACTATAGTAAATACAGTAATATCTGCATAAACACTATAGTAAATACAGTAATATCTGCATAAACACTATAGTAAATACAGTAATATCTGCATAAACACTATAGTAAATACAGGTATAAACACTGGTAATATCTGCATAAACACTATAGTAAATACAGTAATATCCCATAAACACTATAGTAAATACCATAAACACTATAGTAAATACAGTAATATCTGCATAAACACTATAGTAAATACTACAGCCCGTATAAAACTACAGTAAATACAGTAATATCCGCATAAACACTATAGTAAATGGTGCATAAACACTATAGTAAATACAGCCCGTATAAACACTATAGTAAATACAGTAATATCTGCATTGTAAATACTACAGAATATAAACACTATAGTAAATACAGTAATATCTGCATAAACACTATAGTAAATACAGTAATATCTGCATAAACACTATAGTAAATACAGCCCGTATAAACACTATAGTAAATACAGTAATATCTGCATAAACACTATAGTAAATACAGTAATATCTGCATAAACACTATAGTAAATACTACAGCCCGTATAAACACTATCAGCATAAACACTGCATAAACACTATAGTAAATACAGTAATATCTGCATAAACACAATAGTAAACACTATAGTAAATACAGTAATATCTGCATAAACACTATAGTAAATACTACAGCCCGTATAAACACTATAGTAAATACAGTAATATCTGCATAAACACTATAGTAAATACAGTAATATCTGCATAAACACTATAGTAAATACAGTAATATCTGCATAAACACTATAGTAAATACTACAGCCCGTATAAACACTATAGTAAATACAGTAATATCTGCATAAACACTATAGTAAAATAAACACAGTAAAATAAACACTATAGTAAATACAGTAATATCTGCATAAACACTATAGTAAATACAGTAATATCTGCATAAACACTATAGTAATATCTGCATAAACACTATAGTAAATACTACATCTATAAACACTATAGTAAATGTAATAAAAACTATAGTAAATACTGCCCGTATAAACACACAGTAATAGACAGTAAAATATCTGTAATATCATAAACACTATAGTAAATACAGTAATATCTGCCTAAAACACTACAGTAATATCTGCATAAACACTATAGTAAATACAGTAATATCTGCATAAACACTATAGTAAATACTACAGCCCGTATAAACACTATAGTAAATACAGTAATATCCGCATAAACACTACAGTAATATCTGCATAAACACTATAGTAAATACTACAGTAATATAAACACTATAGTAAATACAGTAATATCTGCATAAACACTATAGTAAATACTACAGTCCGTATAAACACTATATAGTGCATAAACACTAAGTAAATACAGTAATATCTGCATAAACACTATAGTAAATACTACAGCCCGTATAAACACTATAGTAAATACAGTAATGCATAAACACTATAGTAAATACTATCTGTATAAACAAGTAAATACATAGTATAAACACTATAGTAAATAAAAAATCCCATAAACACTGCATAAACACTATAGTAAATACAGTAATATCTGCATAAACACTATAGTAAATATACAGCCCGTATAAAAACACTATAGTAAAATAAACACTATAGTAAGCCTGCATAAACACTATAGTAAATACAGTAATATAGTACAGCCCGTATAAACACTATAGTAAATACAGTAATATCTGCATAAACACTATAGTAAATACTACAGCCCGTATAAACACTATAGTAAATACAGTAATAATACTACAGTAATATCCGCATAAACACTATAGTAAATACTACATAAAGTATAAACACTATAGTAAATACAGTAATATCTATAAACACTATAGTAAATACAGTAATATCTGCATAAACACTATAGTAAATACTACAGCCTGTATAAACACTATAGTAAATACAGTAATATCTGCATAAACACTATAGTAAATACAGTAATATCTGCATAAACACTATAGTAAATACTAATATCTGCATAAACACTATAGTAAATACAGTAAATACTATAGTAAATATCTGCTATAGTAAATATAAACACTATAGTAAATACAGTAATATCTGCATAAACACTATAGTAAATACAGTAATATCTGCATAAACACTATAGTAAGCCCGTATAAACACTATAGTAAATACAGTAATATCTGCATAAACACTATAGTAAATACAGTAATATCTGCATAAACACTATAGTAAATACAGTAATATCTACAGTAATATCTGCATAAACACTATAGTAAATACTACAGCCCGTATAAACACTATAGTAAATACAGTAATATCTGCATAAACACTATAGTAAATACTACGCCCGTATAAACACTATAGTAAATACAGTAAATACAGTAATATCTGCATAAACACTATAGTAAAACTACAGTAATATCTGCATAAACACTATAGTAATATCTGCATAAACACTATTGTAAATACAGTAATATCCGCATAAACACTATAGTAAATACAGTAATATCTGCATAAACACTATAGTAAATACGTATAAACACTATAGTAAATACAGTAATATCTGCATAAACACTATAGTAAATACAGTAATATCTGCATAAACACTATATAAACACTATAGTAGTAAATACAGTATATCTGCATAAAGTAATATCTGTATAAACACTATAGTAAATACAGTAATATCTATAAACACTATAGTAAATACAGTAATATCTGCATAAACACTATAGTAAATACTACAGCCCGTATAAACACTATAGTAAATACAGTAATATCTAAACACTATAGTAAATAAACACTATAGTAAAATACAGCCATTATAAACACTATAGTAAATACAGTAATATCGCATAAACACTATAGTAAATAGTAATATCTGCATAAACACTATAGTAAATACAGTAATATCTGCATAAACACTATAGTAAATACAGTAATACTATAGTAAATATAAACATAAACACTATAGTAAATACAGTAATAGCATAAACACTATATACAGTAATCTGCATAAACACTATAGCCCGTATAAACACTATAGTAAATACAGTAATATCTGCATAAACACTATAGTAAATACTATAGTAAATACAGTAATATCTGCATAAACACTATAGTAAATACAGTAATATCTGCATAAACACTATAGTAAATACAGTAATATCTGCATAAACACTATAGTAAATACTATAGTAAATACAGTAATATCTGCATAAACACTATAGTAAATACAGTAATATCTGCATAAACACTATAGTAAATACAGTAATATCTGCATAAACACTATAGTAAATACTACAGCCCGTATAAACACTATAGTAAATACAGTAATATCTGCATAAACACTATAGTAAATACAGTAATATCTGCATAAACACTATAGTAAATAATAGCCCGTATAAACACTATAGTAAATACAGTAATAGTAATATCTGCATAAACACTATAGTAAATACAGTAATAGTAATATCTGCATAAACACTATAGTAAATACTACAGCCCGTATAAACACACAGTAATATCTGCATAAACACTATAGTAAATATATATCTGTATAAACACTATAGTAAATACAGTAATATCTGCATAAACACTATAGTAAATATAGTAAACACTATAGTAAATACAGTAATATCTGCATAAACACTATAGTAAATACAGTAATATCTGCATAAACACTATAGTAAATACTAACAGCCCGTATAAACACTATAGTAAATACAGTAATATCTGCATAAACACTATAGTAAATACAGTAATAGCATAAACACTATAGTAAATACAGTAATATCTGCATAAACACTATAGTAAATACAGTAAGTAAATACAGTAATATCTGCATAAACACTATAGTAAATACAGTAATATAAATACAGTAATGTAACACCTATAGTAAATACAGTAAACACTATAAATACAGTAATAAACACTATAGTAAATACAGTATAAACACTAAGTATCTGCATAAACACTAGCCCGTATAAATAGTACAGTAATCTGCATAAAAACATACAGTAATATCTGCAGTAATATCTGCATAAACACTATAGTAAATACAGTAATATCTGCATAAACACTATAGTAAATACTATAGTAAATACCGTATAAACACTATAGTAAAATATAAACACTATAGTAAATAAACATAAACACTATAGTAAATACAGTAATATCTGCATAAACACTATAGTAAATACAGTAATATCTGCATAAACACTATATCTGCATAAACACTATAGTAAATACAGTAATATCTGTATACTATCTGCATAAACACTATAGTAAATACAGTAATATCTGTATAAACACTATAGTAAATACAGTAATATCTGCATAAACACTATAGTAAATACTACAGCCCGTATAAACACTATAGTAAATACAGTAATATCATAAACACTATAGTAAATACAGTAATATCTGCATAAACACTAAATAGTAATATCTGCATAAAAATACAGTAATATCCGCATAAACACTATAGTAAAATACAGCCCGTATAAACACAGTATAAACACTATAGTAAATACAGTAATATCTGTAAATAATAAACACTATAGTAAATACAGTAATATCTGCATAAACACTATAGTAAATACAGTAATATCACTATAGCATAAACACTATAGTAAATACAGTAATATCTGCATAAACACTATAGTAAATACTACAGCCCGTATAAACACTATAGTAAATACAGTAATATCTGCATAAACACTATAGTAAATACAGTAATATCTGCATAAACACTAAATATAAAACTATAGTAAATATCCGTATAAACACTATAGTAAATACAGTAAGTACATATCTAGTAAATAAATACTATAGTAAATACAGTAATATCTGCATAAACACTATAGTAAATACTACAGCCCGTATAAACACTATAGTAAATACAGTAATATCTGCATAAACACAATAGTAAACACTATAGTAAATACAGTAATATCTGCATAAACACTATAGTAAATACTACAGCCCGTATAAACACTATAGTAAATACAGTAATATCTGCATAAACACTATAGTAAATACTACAGCCCGTATAAACACTATAGTAAATACAGTAATATCTGCATAAACACTAAATAGTAAAAACAGCCCGTATAAACACTATAGTAAATACAGTAATATCTGCATAAACACTATAGTAAATACAGTAAATCTGTATAAACACTATAGTAAATAGTAATATCTGCATAAACACCAGTAATATCTGTATAAACACTATAGTAAATACAGTAATATCTGCATAAACACTATAGTAAATACTACAGCCCGTATAAACACTATAGTAAATACAGTAATATCTGCATAAACACTATAGTAAATACAGTAATATCTGCATAAACACTATAGTAAATACTACAGCCCGTATAAACACTATAGTAAATACAGTAATATCTGCATAAACACTATAGTAAATACTACAGCCCGTATAAACACTATAGTAAATACAGTGCATAAACAATCTGCATAAAACACAGTAATATCTGTATAAACACTATAGTAAATACAGTAATATCTGCATAAACACTATAGTAAATACAGTAATATCTGTATAAACACTATAGTAAATACAGTAATATCTGCATAAACACTATAGTAAATACTACAGCCCGTATAAACACTATAGTAAATACAGTAATATCTGCATAAACACTATAGTAAATACTACAGCCCGTATAAACACTATAGTAAATACAGTAATATCTGCATAAACACTATAGTAAATACAGTAATATCTGCATAAACACTATAGTAAATACAGTAATATCTGCATAAACACTATAGTAAATACTACAGCCCGTATAAACACTATAGTAAATACAGTAATATAAACACTATAGTAAATAACAGTAATATCTGCATAAACACTATAGTAAATACAGTAATATCTGCATAAACACTATAGTAAATACTACAGTATAAACACTATAGTAAATACAGTAATATCTGCATAAACACTATAGTAAATACTACAGCCCGTATAAACACTATAGTAAATACAGTAATATCTGCATAAACACATAAACATATCTGCCCGTATAAACACTATAGTAAATACAGTAATATCTGCATAAACACTATATAAAAACACTATAGTAAATATCTGCATAAACACTATAGTAAATACAGTAATATCTGTATAAACACTATAGTAAATACAGTAATATCTGCATAAACACTATAGTAAATACAGTAATATCTGTATAAACACTATAGTAAATACAGTAATATCTGCATAAACACTATAGTAAATACTACAGCCCGTATAAACACTATAGTAAATACAGTAATATCTGTATAAACACAATAGTAAACACTATAGTAGATACAGTAATATCTGCATAAACACTATAGTAAATACTACAGCCCGTATAAACACTATAGTAAATACAGTAATATCTGCATAAACACTATAGTAAATACTACAGCCCGTATAAACACTATAGTAAATACAGTAATATCTGCATAAACACTATAGTAAATACTACAGCCCGTATAAACACTATAGTAAATACAGTAATATCTGCATAAACACTATAGTAAATACTACAGCCCGTATAAACACTATAGTAAATACAGTAATATCTGCATAAACACTATAGTAAATACAGTAATATCTGCATAAACACTATAGTAAAACAGTAATATGCATAAAGTAAATACAGTAATATCTGCATAAACACTATAGTAAATACAGTAATATCTGCATAAACACTATAGTAAATAAACGTATAAACACTATAGTAAATACAGTAATATCTGCATAAACACTATAGTAAATACAGTAATATCTGCATAAACACTATAGTAAATAAATACTACAGCCCGTATAAACACTATAGTAAATACAGTAATATCAGCCCGTATAAACACTATAGTAAATACAGTAATATCTGCATAAACACTATAGTAAATACAGTAATATCTAATATAAACACTATAGTAAATACAGTAATATATCTAGTAAATACATAAATCTGTATAAACACTATAGTAAATACAGTAATATCTGCATAAACACTATAGTAAATACTACAGCGTATAAACACTATAGTAAATACAGTAATATATAAACACTATAGTAAATACAGTAATAGTAATAAATCTACAGCCCGTATAAACACTATAGTAAATACAGTAATAATAAACACACATAAACACTATAGTAAATACAGTAATATCTGCATAAACACTATAGTAAATACAGTAATATCTGTACACTATAGTAAATACAGTAATATCTGCATAAACACTATAGTAAATACAGTAATATCTGCATAAACACTATAGTAAATAGTAAGTAAATCTGTATAAACACTATAGTAAATACAGTAATATCTGCATAAACACTATAGTAAATACAGTAATATCTGCATAAACACTATAGTAAATACAGTAATATCTGCATAAGCCCGTATAAACACTATAGTAAATACAGTAATATCTGCATAAACACTATAGTAAATACTACAGCCCGTATAAACACTATAGTAAATACAGTAATACTATAGTAAATACAGTAATATCTGCATAAACACTATAGTAAATACTACAGCCCGTATAAACACTATAGTAAATACAGTAATATCTGCATAAACACTATAGTAAATACTACAGCCCGTATAAACACTATAGTAAATACAGTAATATCTGCATAAACACTATAGTAAATATCTGTATAAACACTATAGTAAATACAGTAATATCTGCATAAACACTATAGTAAATACAGTAATAGTAAACAATAGTAAATACAGTAATATCTGCATAAACACTATAGTAAATACAGTAATATCTGCATAAACACTATAGTAAATACTATAGTAAATACAGTATCTTATATATAAATAGCCCGTATAAACACTATAGTAAATACAGTAATATCTGCATAAACACTATAGTAAATACAGTAATATCTGCATAAACACTATAGTAAATACAGTAATATCCGCATAAACACTATAGTAAATACTATAGTAAATACAGTAATATCTCCATAAACACTATAGTAAATACAGTAATATCTGCATAAACACTATAGTAAATACTACAGCCCGTATAAACACTATAGTAAATACAGTAATATCTGCATAAACACTATAGTAAATACAGTAATATCTGCATAATAAATACAGTAATATCTGCATAAACACTATAGTAAATAAACACAGTAAATAAGTATCTGCATAAACACTATAGTAAATACATCTAAACACTATAGTAAATACTATCTGTATAAACACCGTATAAACACTATAGTAAATACAGTAATATCTGCATAAACACTATAGTAAATACAGTAATATCTGCATAAACACTATAGTAAATACAGTAATATCTGCATAAACACTATAGTAAATACAGTAATATCCGCATAAACACTATAGTAAATACAGTAATATCTGCATAAACACTATAGTAAATACAGTAATATCTGCATAAACACTATAGTAAATAAACACTATAGTAAATACATAAACATAAACACTATAGTAAATACAGTAATATAAACACTATAGTAAATACAGTAATATCTGCATAAACACTATAGTAAATACAGTAATAGTAAACACTATAGTAAATCAGTAATATCCGCATAAACACTATAGTAAATACAGTAGCCCGTATAAACACTATAGTAAATAGTAATATCTGCATAAACACTATAGTAAATACTACAGCCCGTATAAACACTATAGTAAATAAAGTAAATACAGCCCGTATAAACACTATAGTAAATACAGTAATATCTGCATAAACACTATAGTAAATACTACAGCCCGTATAAACACTATAGTAAATACAGTAATATCTGCATAAACACTATAGTAAATACTACAGCCCGTATAAACACTATAGTAAATACAGTAATATCTGCATAAACACTATAGTAAATATATCTGTATAAACAGTATAGTAAATACAGTAATATCTGCATAAACACTATAGTAAATACAGTAATATATAAACACTATAGTAAATACAGTAATATCTGCATAAACACTATAGTAAATACAGTAATATCTGTATAAACACTATAGTAAATACAGTAATATCTGCATAAACACTATAGTAAATACTACAGCCAGTAATATCTGTATAAACACTATAGTAAAATACAGTAATATCTGCATAAACATATAGTATAATACATCCGTATAAACAATATCTCCGCATAAACACTATAGTAAATACAGTAATATCTGCATAAACACTAGTAAATACTACAGCCCGTATAAACACTATAGTAAATACAGTAATATCCGCATAAACACTATAGTAAATACAGTAATATCTGCATAAACACTATAGTAAATACTACAGCCCGCATAAACACTATAGTAAATACAGTAATATCTGCATAAACACTATAGTAAATACAGTAATATCTGTATAAACACTATAGTAAATACAGTAATATCTGCATAAACACTATAGTAAATACAGTAATATCTGTATAAACACTATAGTAAATACAGTAATATCTGCATAAACACTATAGTAAATACTACAGCCCGTATAAACACTATAGTAAATACATAAACACACTATAGTAAATACAGTAATATCTGCATAAACACTATAGTAAATATACAGTGCATAAACACTATAGTAACATATATCTGTATAAACACTATATATCTGCATAAACACTATAGTAAATAGTAAATACTACAGCCCGTATAAACACTATAGTAAATACAGTAATATCTGCATAAACACTATAGTAAATACTACAGCCCGTATAAACACTATAGTAAATACAGTAATATCTGCATAAACACTATAGTAAATACTACAGCCCGTATAAACACTATAGTAAATACAGTAATATCTGCATAAACACTATAGTAAATACAGTAATATCTGTATAAACACTATAGTAAATACAGTATCTGCATAAATCTGCGTATAAACACTATAGTAAATACAGTAATATCTGTATAAACACAATATAAACACTATAGTAAATACAGTAATATCTGCATAAACACTATAGTAAATACTACAGCCCGTAATATCTAATATCTATAAACACTATAGTAAATATACAGTAATATCTGCATAAACAGTAATATCTGCATAAACACTATAGTAAATATCGTATAAACACTATAGTAAATATCTGCATAAACACTATAGTAAATACTAATATCCGTATAAACACTATAGTAAATACAGTAATATCTGCATAAACACTATAGTAAATACTACAGCCCGTATAAACACTATAGTAAATACAGTAATATCCGCATAAACACTATAGTAAATACAGTATATCTGCATAAACATATAGTAAATACTACAGCCCGTATAAACACTATAGTAAATACAGTAATATACAGTAAATACAGTAATATCTAATATAAACACTATAGTAAATACAGTAATATCTGCATAAACACTATAGTAAATACAGTAATATCTGTATAAACACTATAGTAAATACAGTAATATATAATAGTAAATACAGTAATATCGTATAAACACTATAGTAAATAGTAAATACAGTAATATCTGCATAAACACTATAGTAAATACTATAGTAAATACAGTAATATATAAACACTATAGTAAATACAGTAATATCTGCATAAACACTATAGTAAATACTACAGCCCGTATAAACACTATAGTAAATACAGTAATATCTGCATAAACACTATAGTAAATACTATAGTAAATACTACAGCCCGTATAAACACTATAGTAAATACAGTAATATCTGCATAAACACTATAGTAAATATATCTACAGCCCGTATAAACACTATAGTAAATACAGTAATATCTGCATAAACACTATAGTAAAAATAAACACTATAGTAAATACAGTAATATCTGCATAAACAGTAATATAGTAGTAAAATACTACAGCCCGTATAAACACTATAGTAAATACAGTAATATCTGCATAAACACTATAGTAAATACTAGTATAAACACTATAGTAAATACAGTAATATCTGCATAAACACTATAGTAAATACAGTAATATCTGCATAAACACTATAGTAAATACAGTAATATCTGCATAAACACTATAGTAAATACTACAGCCCGTATAAACACTATAGTAAATACAGTAATATCTGCATAAACACTATAGTAAATACAGTAATATCTGTATAAACACAATAGTAAACACTATAGTAGATACAGTAATATCTGCATAAACACTATAGTAAATACTACAGCCCGTATAAACACTATAGTAAATACAGTAATATCTGCATAAACACTATAGTAAAAACACTATAAACACTATAGTAAATACAGTAATATCTGCAGCCCGTATAAACACTATAGTAAATACAGTAATATCTGCATAAACACTATAGTAAATACTACAGCCCGTATAAACACTATAGTAAATACAGTAATATCTGCATAAACACTATAGTAAAATACAGTAAAATATCTGCATAAACACTATAGTAAATACAGTAATATCTGTATAAACACTATAGTAAATACAGTAATATCTGCATAAACACTATAGTAAATACAGTATAAACATATACAGTAATATCTGTATAAACACTATAGTAAATACAGTAATATCTGCATAAACACTATAGTAAATACTACAGCCCGTATAAACACTATAGTAAATACAGTAATATCTGCATAAACACTATAGTAAAGTAAATACAGTAATATCTGCATAAACACTATAGTAAACAGTAATACTATAAACACTATAGTAAATACAGTAATATCTGCGTATAAAAACACTATAGCATAAAATATAGTAAATACTACAGCCCGTATAAACACTATAGTAAATACAGTAATATCTGCATAAACACTATAGTAAATACTACAGCCCGTATAAACACTATAGTAAATACAGTAATATCTGCATAAACACTATAGTAAATACAGTAATATGCATAAACACTATAGTAAATACTAAGCCCGTATAAACACTATAGTAAATACAGTAATATCTGTATAAACAACTACAGTAATATCCGTATAAACACTATAGTAAATACAGTAATATCTGCATAAACACTATAGTAAATACAGTAATATCTGCATAAACACTATAGTAAAATAAACATACAGTAATATCGCATAAACACTATATAAACACTAAACACTATAGTAAATAGTAAATACAGTAATATCTGCATAAACACTATAGTAAATACAGTAATATCTGTATAAACACTATAGTAAAGATACAGTAATATCTGCATAAACACTATAGTAAATACAGCCCGTATAAACACTATAGTAAATACAGTAATATCTGCATAAACACTATAGTAAATACAGTAATATCTGCATAAACACTATAGTAAATACAGTAAATCTGCATAAACTAGTAAATACTACAGCCCGTATAAACACTATAGTAAATACAGTAATATCTGCATAAACACTATAGTAAATACTACAGCCCGTATAAACACTATAGTAAATACAGTAATATCTGCATAAACACTATAGTAAATACTACAGCCCGTATAAACACTATAGTAAATACAGTAATATCTGCATAAACACTATAGTAAATACAGTAATATCTGCATAAACACTATAGTAAATACAGTAATATCTGCATAAACACCGTATAAACACTATAGTAAATACAGTAATATCTGCATAAACACTATAGTAAATACAGTAATATCTGCATAAACACTATAGTAAATACAGTAATATCTGTATAAACACTATAGTAAATACAGTAATATCTGCATAAACACTATAGTAAATACAGTAATATCTGCATAAACACTATAGTACAGTAATACATAAACACTATAGTAAATCTGCCCGTATAAACACTATAGTAAATACAGTAATATCTGCATAAACACTATAGTAAATACAGTAATATCTGCATAAACACTATAGTAAATATACAGTAATATCTGCATAAACACTATAGTAAATACTAAATACTATAGTAAATACAGTAATATCTATAAACACTATAGTAAATACAGTAATATCTGCATAAACACTAGTAAATACTACAGCCCGTATAAACACTATAGTAAACAGTAATATCTGCATAAACACTATAGTAAATACAGTAAGCCCTGCATAAACACTATAGTAAATACAGTAATATCTGCATAAACACTATAGTAAATACAGTAATATCTGCATAAACACTATAGTAAATACAGTAATATCTGCATAAACACTATAGTAAATACAGTAATATCTGCATAAACACTATAGTAAATACTACAGCCCGTATAAACACTATAGTAAATACAGTAATATCTGCATAAACACTATAGTAAATACTACAGCCCGTATAAACACTATAGTAAATACAGTAATATCTGCATAAACACTATAGTAAATACTACAGACATAAACCCAGTATAAACACTATAGTAAATACAGCATAAACACTAATAAATACAGTAATATCTGCATAAACACATTATAGTAAATACTACAGCCCGTATAAACACTATAGTAAATAAACACTATAGTAATATCTATAGTAAATGTAATACTGCATAAACACTATAGTAAATACAGTAATAATAAACACTATAGTAAATACATCTGCATAAACACTATAGTAAATACAGTAATATCTGTATAAACACTATAGTAAATACAGTAATATCTGCATAAACACTATAGTAAATACTACAGCCCGTATAAACACTATAGTAAATACAGTAATATCTGTATAAACACAATAGTAAACACTATAGTAGATACAGTAATATCTGCATAAACACTATAGTAAATACAGTAATATCTGCATAAACACTATAGTAAATACTACAGCCCGTATAAACACTATAGTAAATACAGTAATATCTGCATAAACACTATAGTAAATACTACAGCCCGTATAAACACTATAGTAAATACAGTAATATCTGCATAAACACTATAGTAAATACAGTAATATCCGCATAAACACTATAGTAAATACTACAGCCCGAATAAACACTATAGTAAATACAGTAATATCTGCATAAACACAATAGTAAACACTATAGTAGATACAGTAATATCTGCATAAACACTATAGTAAATACTACAGCCCGTATAAACACTATAGTAAATACAGTAATATCTGCATAAACACTATAGTAGTAAATAAACACAGTAATATAAATAAACACTATAGTAAATACAGTAATATCTGCATAAACACTATAGTAAATACAGTAATATCTGCATAAACACTATAGTAAATACTACAGCCCGTATAAACACTATAGTAAATACAGTAATATCTGCATAAACACTATAGTAAATACAGTAATATCTGCATAAACACTATAGTAAATACATATAAACACTATAGTAAATACAGTAATATCTGCATAAACACTATAGTAAATACTAACGTATAAACACTATAGTAAATACAGTAATATCTGCATAAACACTATAGTAAATACAGTAATATCTGCATAAACACTATAGTAAATACTAATATCTGTATAAACACTATAGTAAATACAGTAATATCTATAGTAAATACAGTAATATATAAACACTATAGTAAATACAGTAATATAAACACGTAAATACTACAGCCCGTATAAACACTATAGTAAATACAGTAATATCCGCATAAACACTATAGTAAATACAGTAATATCTGCATAAACACTATAGTAAATACAGTAATATCTGCATAAACACTATAGTAAATACTACAGCCCGTATAAACACTATAGTAAATACAGTAATATCTGCATAAACACTATAGTAAATACTACAGCCCGTATAAAACTATAACACTATAGTAAATACAGTAATATGCATAAACACTAAATAGCATATAAACACTAAATAGTAAATAAACACAGTAATATAAACACTATAGTAAATACAGTAATATCTGCATAAACACTATAGTAAATACAGTAATATAAACACTGCATAAACACTATAGTAAATACAGTAATAGTAATATCTGTATAAACACTATAGTAAATACAGTAATATCTGCATAAACACTATAGTAAATACAGTAAATAAACACTACAGTAATATCTGCATAAACACTATAGTAAATAATACAGCCTGTATAAACACTATAGTAAATACAGTAATAATAAACACTATAGTAATATAAACACTGTAATAATAAACACTATAGTAAATACTACAGCCTATAGTAAATAGCCGTATAAACACTATAGTAAATACAGTAAATATCTGTATAAACACTAAATATAGTAATATACAGTAAACACTATAGTAAATACAGTAATATCTGCATAAACACTATAGTAAATACATCTGTATATAAACACTATATCTGTATAAACACTATAGTAAATACAGTAATATCTGCATAAACACTATAGTAAAATACGTATAAACACTATAGTAAATACAGTAATATCTGCATAAACACTATAGTAAATACAGTAATATCTGCATAAACACTATAGTAAATACAGTAATATCTGCATAAACACTATAGTAAATACTACAGCCCGTATAAACACTATAGTAAATACAGTAATATCTGCATAAACACTATATAAAACATCTGTATAAACACTATAGTAAATACTACAGCCCGTATAAACACTATAGTAAATACAGTAATATCTGCATAAACACTATAGTAAATACAGTAATATAAACACTATAGTAAATAATATCTGCATAAACACTATAGTAAATACTACAGCCCGTAGTAAATACAGTAATATCTGCATAAACACTATAGTAAATAGTAATATCTGTATAAACACTATAGTAAATACAGTAATATCTGCATAAACACAATAGTAAACACTATAGTAAATACAGTAATAGTAGTAAATACAGTAATATCTGCATAAACACTATAGTAAATACTACAGCCCGTATAAACACTATACAGTAGTAAATACAGTAATATCTGCATAAACACTATAGTAAACACTATAGTAAATACAGTAATATCTGCATAAACACTATAGTAAATACTACAGCCCGTATAAACACTATAGTAAATACAGTAATATCTGCATAAACACTATAGTAAATACTACAGCCCGTATAAACACTATAGTAAATACAGTAATATCTGCATAAACACTATAGTAAATACAGTAATATCTGCATAAACACTATAGTAAATACTACAGCCCGTATAAACACTATAGTAAATACAGTAATATCTGCATAAACACTATAGTAAATACTACAGCATAAACACTATAGTAAATACAGTAATATCTGAATAAACACTATAGTAAATACTACAGCCCGTATAAACACTATAGTATACTACAAACCGCAAAAAACACTACATTAATTACTATAGTATATACACTAGTTCTTTTAATACAGTATTTATAGTATAGTTAACTGTAAATACTACAGTATAATACAGTGTACTACAGTAAATACTTCAGTAAATTCTGCAAAAACACTATAGTGAATACAATAGTATTTATAGCGTTGTATTTTTTCATGTGGGCATGAGGTCAGAAAATAGGCCCCTTTTAGCTCACAGATTCACCCTATATTAGGAGACATTTTATACTGGTACGGAGACAGGGAAAGTGGCCTAAGAGATGACCAACAGCATACAAGCCAGTTGAAAACCAGTTCCTGAAAGTTTACAACTAGTTGGCTACATAAGCAGGACTGAGGTCCAAAAATGAACTACCTTTTTGGGGTAACATCAGAGATAATCTAATGTTGATCATTTTATAACATTATGAATCATTTGATTAAAACCCGACTTTGTCATCATCATCATCATGTCCAATCAGCCGTGTGTGTGTGTAATGTGTGTGTGTAATGTTGTAGGAGACCACAGCACGGCGCTAAAGGGTCACATCAAACAGCTGAGATGTGGGCGGAAAGTGAACCCGGAAGTGTGCGGAAGGAAAACCACGTGAATGAACAACGGAGGCTACAACAACATAACGAGTAGCATTTTATCAGCAGCGCTATGGTAAACTAGACTGTTATAACGCTGTTGATGTGTCATTCAAATATGACATGAGTTTATTAGCTGGCTAGTTATCCATCAATGTGCACGTTGCTGGCCTGCAAGTGGCCTTGTATTTGCTGCAAAGAGGAGATACACAAACGAACCAATTTTTTTTGTGTGTGTGAAGGTTTGTGAAATATATAGAAAGCTTGATTGTGGATGATTTGACAGAGCTGAGGTTGTTGTTGGTAGTATATTATTATTATTATATTAGCTAACTATCTTGATAAGACAACGTTAAATGATGTTATGTGACATTATTTTTTTCCTGATTGAATTTGCTGCAGACGGGGTGTTATTTTAACATGGTCTAGCTATAATGTTGTATAAACGTTGACAAAATGCGAACTCCCTCGACGGAGTAAATGGGGGAAACCCGAGGCTTTCTGAAGTGAAGGCTTCGACGCTTTCCCCCCAAATTGTGCCGGAAGACAATTACATTTACATTTAAGTCATTTAGCAGACGCTCTTATCTAATCAGATCTTAATGATCTGTTAATAATGCACATTTACTGACAGAGGTATATATATTTTTTATCCGTTTTCATTATAACATCGTGGTACAGCGGTAAATTACAATTCCAGATTTGCATCATGCTTCTCATTTTTCTCTTCCAAGTTGATTATTTGTACAAAAAAAAGTAATCTATGGCATTATTTGGGATGCTTAAGACAGACGCGTATACTAAATAAAAACGAATTATTTGAACAACCGTGCAAAAGAGGAGAAAAAATACATTAAAATAGTGTGCAATTATACGCTCACGACCCTGAATGTTCCCTCCTCTACCTGCTAAACGAGCTACCGGTCAGGATAACGTGTTTTCGGTCAAATCTAAGCAGGACCGTGACCAGCAGAGGTCGGAAATCAGTGGCGTTTTGCGACACCCGGTTTGAAAAACCACGTGATCAAACGACGCTTGGGACGTCATTCGTGACGTCCTTCTGATAAAGTGATAGTTAAGAACAAATTCTTATTTACAATGACGGCCTGTCAAAAAGGCCTCCTGCGGGGACGGGGGCTAGGATATAGGACAAAATATACATCACGACAAGAGAGACAACAACACGACATAAAGAGAGACCTAAGATAACAACACAACATGACAACAACATGGTACATAACATTATTGGGCTACAGACAACAGCACAAAGGGCAAGAAGGTTAGAGATATTAGAGATGTATATATCACTACTACAGAATGATTTGTAATGTTTTGACGAAGGGTTAGCTTATCTAACGTTACTGTGACTAGATGCAGCACATCCCTGATCAATACAAACCCTAACAGCTAATGCTATCTTCTGTACTCAACCAACCAGGAAGTTCATGACCATGACTGAATGTGGGGAGCCAATTAGCTCTAGTTTAGGCCCCTGTAATATGGATGGAGTTGAGTTTATTTAACATTTATTTAACTAGGCAAGTCAGTTAACACATTCTTATTTACAATGAGGGCCTTCCCCCTGGGCCTGGACAACGCTGGGCCAATTGTGCGCCGCCCTATGGGACTCCCAGTCACGGCCGGTTGTGATACAGCCTGGAATCAAACCAGGGTCTGTAGTGACACCTCTAGCACTGAGATGCAGTGCCTTAGACCGCTGCGCCACTCGGGAGCCCTATTATAGTGAGTTTACTAATAATATAGCCTGACTATAGCCTGCTGTATTTGCCTGTCTGAACCCACAGGACATCATGATAAGTCCACTACAAGAGCTGAAGAAGGAAGATGCATACTAATTTCAACTGGTGTGAAACGGCTAGCTAGTTAGCGGTGCGCTAGTTAGCGGTGCGCGCTAGTTGCATTTCAATCGGTGACATCACTCGCTCTGAGACCTTGAAGTAGTTGTTTCCCTTGCTGTAGCTTTTTTTTTGAGGAGCGATAGGTAACGATGCTTCGAGGGTAACGTTGTTGTTGTTCAAAGGGAACTCTGGTTCAAGCCCATGTTGGGGCGAGGAGAGTGACGGTAGCAACACTGTTACACTAATACTGTATGTCTCTCAGTATTTAGGAATGGTCTAACCACCAGACACCATGTTGAGTCGTCTACAGGAGCTGAAGAAGGAGGAGGAGACCCTCCTGAAGATTAAAGTTATGCTGCAGGACCAGCTCAACAGACTCAAGGTACAGCTACCTTCTGTTTTACCTCACCTATGTAAATAAGTATGGCATCCTTCCCTCCTCCTTCAAGTATTTATTGTATTTGGGGTTTATTATGGATCCCCATTAGTTCCTGCTAAGGCAGCAGCTACTCTTCCTGGGGTTTATTATGGATCCCCATTAGTTCCTGTTGCCAAGGCAGCAGCTACTCTTCCTGGGGTTTATTATGGATCCCCATTAGTTCCTGTTGCCAAGGGCAGTCTTCCTGGGGTTTATTATGGAGCCCCATTAGTTCCTGTTGCCAAGGCAGCAGCTACTCTTCCTGGGGGTTTATTATGGATCCCCATTAGTTCCTGTTGCCAAGGCAGCAGCTACTCTTCCTGGGGTTTATTATGGATCCCCATTAGTTCCTGTTGCCAAGGCAGCAGTTACTCTTCCTGGGGTTTATTATGGAGCCCCATTAGTTCCTGTTGCCAAGGCAGCAGCTACTCTTCCTGGGGTTTATTATGGATCCCCATTAGTTCCTGCCAAGGCAGCAGCTACTCTTCCTGGGGTTTAATATGGATCCCCATTAGTTCCTGCCGAGGCAGCAGCTACTCTTCCTGGGGTTTATTATGGATCCCCATTAGTTCCTGCCAAGGCAGCAGCTACTCTTCCTGGGGTTTAATATGGATCCCCATTAGTTCCTGCCAAGGCAGCAGCTACTCTTCCTGGGGTTTATTATGGATCCCCATTAGTTCCTGTTGCCAAGGCAGCAGCTACTCTTCCTGGGGTTTATTATGGATCCCCATTAGTTCCTGCCGAGGCAGCAGCTACTCTTCCTGGGGTTTATTATGGATCCCCATTAGTTCCTGCCGAGGCAGCAGCTACTCTTCCTGGGGTTTATTATGGATCCCCATTAGTTCCTGCCAAGGCAGCAGCTACTCTTCCTGGGGTTTATTATGGATCCCCATTCGTTCCTGCCAAGGCAGCAGCTACTCTTCCTGGGGTTTATTATGGATCCCCATTAGTTCCTGCCAAGGCAGCAGCTACTCTTCCTGGGGTTTATTATGGATCCCCATTAGTTCCTGTTGCCAAGGCAGCAGCTACTCTTCCTGGGGTTTATTATGAATCCCCATTAGTTCCTGCCAAGGCAGCAGCTACTCTTCCTGGGGTTTATTATGGATCCCCATTAGTTCCTGCCAAGGCAGCAGCTACTCTTCCTGGGGTTTATTATGGATCCCCATTAGTTCCTGTCGAGGCAGCAGCTACTCTTCCTGGGGTTTATTATGGATCCCCATTAGTTCCTGCCAAGGCAGCAGCTACTCTTCCTGGGGTTTATTATGGATCCCCATTAGTTCCTGCCAAGGCAGCAGCTACTCTTCCTGGGGTTTATTATGGATCCCCATTCGTTCCTGCCAAGGCAGCAGCTACTCTTCCTGGGGTTTATTATGGATCCCCATTAGTTCCTGCCAAGGCAGCAGCTACTCTTCCTGGGGTTTATTATGGATCCCCATTAGTTCCTGTTGCCAAGGCAGCAGCTACTCTTCCTGGGGTTTATTATGAATCCCCATTAGTTCCTGCCAAGGCAGCAGCTACTCTTCCTGGGGTTTATTATGGATCCCCATTAGTTCCTGCCAAGGCAGCAGCTACTCTTCCTGGGGTTTATTATGGATCCCCATTAGTTCCTGTCGAGGCAGCAGCTACTCTTCCTGGGGTTTATTATGGATCCCCATTAGTTCCTGCCAAGGCAGCAGCTACTCTTCCTGGGGTTTATTATGGATCCCCATTAGTTCCTGCCAAGGCAGCAGCTACTCTTCCTGGGGTTTATTATGGATCCCCATTAGTTCCTGTTGCCAAGGCAGCAGCTACTCTTCCTGGGGTTTATTATGGATCCCCATTAGTTCCTCATATTTACAACACATTATGTGTTTTCCCTCAGGGCACTACCTACATATACACTACATGGCCAAAAGTATGTAGACACCTGCTCATCGAACATCTCATTACAAAATCATGAGCATTAATGTGCCCCCCCCCCTTTTGCTGCCACCACTCTTCTGGGAAGGCTTTCCCCTAGATGTTGGAACATTGCTGCTATAACGGCCTCCACTCTTCTGGGAAGGCTTTCCACTAGATGTTGGAACATTGCTGCTATAACAGCCTCCACCCTTCCTGGAAGGCTTTCCACTAGATGTTGGAACATTGCTGCTATAACAGCCTCCACTCTTCTGGGAAGGCTTTCCACTAGAAGTTGGAACATTGCTGCTATAACAGCCTCCACTCTTCTGGGAAGGCTTTCCACTAGATGTTGGAACATTGCTGCGGGGACTTGCTTCGATTCAGCCTCAAGAGCATTAGTGAGGTCGGGGACTGATGTTTGCCGATAGGACTGGCTCGCGGTCGGTGTTCCACTTTGCGGCTGAGCCATTGTTGCACCTAGACGTTTCCACTTTACAATAACCGGTCTAGCAGGGCAGACATTTGACGAAGTGACTTGATGGAAAAATGGCATCCTATGACATACGCCATGTTAAAAGTCACTTAGCTCTTCAGTAAGGCCATTCTATGGGCTGTGTGCTCAATTTTATACACCCGTCAGCAACGGGTGTGTCTAAAATAGCAGAATCCACTCATTTGAAGTGGTGTCCACATACTTTTGATGTATTTAGTACTAACTTATTTCTTGCCACCCATTCTGAAACTGACTGCATCTCTTTGTTAAGTGTTGCAGTCATTTCAGTTGCTGTGGTAGCTGACGTGTATAGTGTTGAGTCATCAGTATACATAGACACACTGGCTTTACTTAGAGCCAGTGGCAGGTCGTTAGTCAAAATTGAAAAAAGCAAGGGGCCTAAACAGCTGCCCTGGGGAATTCCTGATTCTACCTGGATTATGTTGGAGAGGCTTCCATTAAAGAACACCCTCTGTGTTCTGTTAGACAGGTAACTCTTTATCCACATTATAGCAGGGGGTGTAAAGCCATAACACCCTCTGTGTTCTGTTAGACAGGCAACTCTTTATCCACAATATAGCAGGGGGTGTAAAGCCATAACACCCTCTGTGTTCTGTTAGACAGGCAACTCTTTATCCACATTATAGCAGGGGGTGTAAAGCCATAACACCCTCTGTGTTCTGTTAGACAGGCAACTCTTTATCCACATTATAGCAGGGGGTGTAAAGCCATAACACCCTCTGTGTTCTGTTAGACAGGCAACTCTTTATCCACAATATAGCAGAGGGTGTAAAGCCATAACACCCTCTGTGTTCTGTTAGACAAGTAACTCTTTATCCACATTATAGCAGGGGGTGTAAAGCCATAACACCCTCTGTGTTCTGTTAGACAGGTAACTCTTTATCCACATTATAGCAGGGGGTGTAAAGCCATAACACATACGTTTTTCCAGCAGCAGACTATGATCGATAATGTCAAAAACCGCACGGAAGTCTAACAAAACAGCTCCCACAATCTTTTTTAATCATCAATTTATCTCAGCCAATCATCAGTCATTTGTGTAACTGCTGTGCTTGTTGAGTGTCCTTCCCTATCAGCGTGCTGAAAGTCGTTGTTGTCAATTTGTTTACTGTACAATGACATTGTATCTGGTCAGACACCATTTTTTCCCAAAAAAAGTTTACTAAGGGTTGGTAACAGGCTGATTGTTTGGCTATTTGAGCCAGTAAAGGGTGCTTACTTTTGCTTCCCTCCAGGCCTGAGGGAACACACTTTCTAGGAGGCTTAGATTGAAGATATGGCAAATAGGAGTGACAATATCGTCCGCTATTATCCTCAGTAATTTTCCATCCAAGTTGTCAGACCCCAGTGGCTTGTCATTGTTCATAGACACTTAAAAAAAAAAAAAAATTTTTACTCGTCCACACTCAAATTGAGCTCCGGTGCTTCCTGTTTCCATTGATCATCCTTGAGATGATTCTACAACTTGATTGGAGTCCACCTGGGGTAAATTCAATTGATTGAACATGTTATGGAAAGGCACACACCTGTCTATATGAGGTCCCATAGTTGACAGTGTATGTCAAACCATGAGGTCGAAGGTTTTGTCCATAGAGAACGAGTCAGATTTGTGTTGAGGCACAGATCTGGGGAAGGGCAGCAAAACATGTTTGCCTGCATTGAAGGTCCCCAAGAACACAGCGGCCTCCATCATTCTGAAATGAAAAAAAGTTTGGAATCAAAGACTCTTCCTAGAGCTGGCCGCCCGGGCCGAACTGAGCAATCGAGGGAGGTGACCAAGAACCCGATGGTCACTCTGACAGAGCTCTAGAGTTCCTCTGTGGAGATGGGAGAACCTTCCAGAAGGACAACGATCTCTGCAGCACTCCACCAATCGGGACTTTATGGTAGAGAGGCCAGACGGAAGCCACTCCTCAGTAAAAGGCCCTTACAGCCCACACCTCAGACCATGTGAAACAAGATTCTCTGGTCTGATCCAACCAAGATTGAACTCTTTGGCCTGAATGCCAGGTGTCACTTCTAGAGGAAACCTGTCACCATCCCTACGGTAAAGCATTGTAGTGGAAGTATCATGCTGTGGGGATGTTTTTCAGCGGCAGGAACTGGGAGACTAGTCAGGATCGAGGGAAAGATGAATGGAGCAAAGTACAGAGAGATCCTTGATGAAAACCTGCTCCAGAGCACCCAGGTCCTCAGACTGGGGTGAAGGTTCACCTTCCAACAAGAAAATGAACCTAAGCACACAGCCAAGGCAACGCAGGAGTAGCTTCGGGACAAGTCTCTGAATGTCCTTGAGTGGCCCAGCCAGAGGACTGATTTTAACACGATAGAACATCTCTGGAGACCTGAAAATAGCTGTGCAGCAACGCTCCCCATCCAACCTGACAGAGCTTGAGAGGATCTGCAGAGAATGAGAGAAACTCCCCAAATACAGGTAAGAGTCATACCCAAGAAAAACTTGAGGCTGTAATTGCTGCCAAAGGTGCTTCAACAAAGTACTGAGTAAAGGGTCTGAATACTTATGTAAATGTAATTGTCTCTGTACTTTGCGTCTGGTTGCTCCTCATTACACACCACAGACCAGCAGCGTCTGGTTGCTCCTCATTACACACCACAGACCAGCAGCGTCTGGTTGCTCCTCATTACACACCACAGACCAGCAGCGTCTGGTTGCTCCTCATTACACACCACAGACCAGCAGCGTCTGGTTGCTCCTCATTACACACCACAGACCAGCAGCGTCTGGTTGCTCCTCATTACAAACCACAGACCAGCAGCGTCTGGTTGCTCCTCATTACACACCACAGACCAGCAGCGTCTGGTTGCTCCTCATTACACACCACAGACCAGCAGCGTCTGGTTGCTCCTCATTACACACCACAGACCAGCAGTGTCTGGTTGCTCCTCATTACAAACCACAGACCAGCAGCGTCTGGTTGCTCCTCATTACACACCACAGACCAGCAGTGTCTGGTTGCTCCTCATTACACACCACAGACCAGCAGTATCTGGTTGCTCCTCATTACACACCACAGACCAGCAGCGTCTGGTTGCTCCTCATTACACACCACAGACCAGCAGCGTCTGGCTGCTCCTCATTACACACCACAGACCAGCAGCGTCTGGTTGCTCCTCATTACACACCACAGACCAGCAGCGTCTGGTTGCTCCTCATTACAAACCACAGACCAGCAGCGTCTGGTTGCTCCTCATTACAAACCACAGACCAGCAGCGTCTGGTTGCTCCTCGTTACACACCACAGACCAGCAGCGTCTGGTTGCTCCTCATTACACACCACAGACCAGCAGCGTCTGGTTGCTCCTCATTACATTCATTATGGCTTGGAGGTAGAAGCTGTTTAGAAGACTCTTGCACCTAGACTTGGCGCTCCGGTACCGCTTGTCGTGCGGTAGCAGAGAGAACAGTCTGACTAGGGTGTCTGGAGTCTTTGACAATTTTTCGGGCCTTTTTCTGACACCGCCTATTATATAGGTCCTGGATGGCAGGAAGCTTGGCCGTTCACACTGCCCTCTGTAGCGCCTTGCGGTCGGAGGCCGAGCAGTTGCCGTACCAGGTTGTGATGCAACTGGTCAGGATGCTCTCGATGGTGCAGCTGTAGAACCTTTTGAGGATCTGAGGACCCCATGCCAAATCTTTTTAGTTTCCTGAGGGGGAATAGGCTTTGTTGTGCCATCTTCACGACTCTCTTGGTGTGTTTGGACCATGTTAGTTTGTTGGTGATGTGGACACCAAGGAACTTGAAGCTCTCAACCTGCTCCACTACAGCCCCGTCGATGAGAATGGGGGCGTGCTCGGCCCTCTTTTTTCCCTCCCTGTAGTCCACAATCATCTCCTTTTGTCTTGATCTATGAGGCGGGACCTTTCACCTATCAGACCATGTTAGTTCAGAAGGATGCTTGTCAACCCTTTTCAAACAGGGCCACCTAGCCTGAAATCCAGAACCTAATATTCCACTTCACGTACTCTGTCATGCTCAACATGTTTAGCATGTCAAGGGGTGGAATGATGACTTGGGGTACCGGTACCTTATGTTTACTACCCTCCTGAGTAATGATGGGTAATGCCATATATATGACTGTCTGTCATTTTTAATTTTTTTTTAGTTTGAAGAAGGGGCCCTAAAGTCCATCATCAACGCTCAGACAGACGAAGGTCCTTCACAACCTGCCAGTCCTCCTGAGGTACTGCACACGCGTCTCTCACACACACACACACACACACGTCTCTCACACACACACACACACACACACACGTCTCACACACGTCTCTCACACACACGTCTCACACACACACACACACACGTCTCTCACACACACACACGTCTCACACACACACACACGTCTCACACACACACGTCTCACCCCCACACACACACACGTCTCTCACACACACACACACGTCTCTCTCACACACACACACACACACACACACACACACACACACACACGTCTCACACACACAAGTCTCTCACACACACCTCCCTCACCTCTTGTTCCCTGCAGGTTCCTCTGAACCTGGATGACGAAGCAGTGATCAACCAGACCAAACTGCTGCTGAGTGGTCCTGTAGACTACCACATAGAGGAGGAAGAGGAGGAGGAGGAAGATGAGGAGGAGGAGGACGAAGACGACGACAACAATGAGCTTGAAGCAGTGCCTGAGGAAGACGAAGAGGACGACGATTATTACTGAGTGGACCTGTCCCAAAATGGCCCCCTGTTCCCAATGTAGTGCACTGGGCTTGAGCAGGGACCTGGACAAATGTAGTGCACTGCATAGGTAATAGGATGTGATTTGGGACGTTGCCAGTGTATTGACCTCCTATAGAGGAGATGTGTGTGTATATAATATTACAGACTGTGTTTTTGTTTTGCATCCTGTACTTCTGAAGTTATTTATGATCTATTATTATTATTATTAGTTAAACTACTAACTTACAGTGAGTAAATAAAATGTAGCCTGGGTGCAGGTCTGAGACCAGGCTTATTGTCATTCCATAATGACAGCAGTAGAGTTGGCTAGAGTACAAACAGATCTGAGACCAGGCTTATTGTCATTCCATAATGACAGCAGTAGAGTTGGCTAGAGTACAAACAGATCTGAGACCAGGCTTATTGTCATTCCATAATGACAGCAGTAGAGTTGGCTAGAGTACAAACAGGTCTGAGACCAGGCTTATTGTCATTCCATAATGACAGCAGTAGAGTTGGCTAGAGTACAAACAGGTCTGAGACCAGGCTTATTGTCATTCCATAATGACAGCAGTAGAGTTGGCTAGAGCACAAACAGGTCTGAGACCAGGCTTATTGTCATTCCATAATGACAGCAGTAGAGTTGGCCTAGAGCACAAACAGATCTGAGACCAGGCTTATTGTCATTCCATAATGACAGCAGTAGAGTTGGCTAGAGTACAAACAGATCTGAGAACAGGCTTATTGTCATTCCATAATGACAGCAGTAGAGTTGGCTAGAGCACAAACAGGTCTGAGACCAGGCTTATTGTCATTAAATAATGACAGCAGTAGAGTTGGCTAGAGCACAAACAGATCTGAGAACAGGCTTATTGTCATTCCATAATGACAGCAGTAGAGTTGGCTAGAGCACAAACAGGTCTGAGACCAGGCTAGATGTAAATGTATTGTTTTACATTTACATACATTACATTTAAGTCATTTAGCAGACGCTCTTATCCAGAGCGACTTACAAATTGGTGCTTTCACCTTATGACATCCAGTGGAACAGCCACTTTACAATAGTGCATCTAGGTCTTTTAAGGGGGGTGAGAAGGATTACTTTATCCAGTAAGAACACGAACAGGAATGAACTGTGTTCTCCCTCACGTTAATTAATAAGGTCTGTTGGTGCTTGTATAGTCACTGTTCTCATGTTATACATAATATTGTAGCGATCCTTGCTAATATGAGCCACGTTACAATTCCCGCCAAGTGGGTTAACCCTATTGGCACGACACATGGAGGGGTTGTTCTTTCAGGTTCGCTTCCCTGTCTGGGACCAGGCTGTAAAACCATTAGAGTTGTTGTTCCATACCCGGTTCTCGTTCAGTACCTCTCACTGGTCCAGCGGTAATTGTAGTGTTCAATGCTTGTAGCTCACTGTTCTACTGTTGATGTGTGTGTGTGTGTCTCTCTGTGGATGTTGAGGCATGAATCTAGTAGGGAGGTATTCAGAACATACCGTCTCGGTACCATACCGGGGAATATGGTATTACCGAATGTGTACACAAAGGGTACTATTTTTGTTGTTTAAAACTATACTGAACCAAAATATTTTTAAAAAACGCAACAAGTTCAAAGTTCATATTAAGAAAAATCTGTCAATTGAAATCAATTCATTAGGCGCTAATCTATAGATTTCACATGACTGGGAATACAGATATGCATCTGTTGGTCACAGATACCTTCAAAGAAAATGGGATCTCGTTGTGGTATTTCTGTGCATTCAAATTCTCTAAAACGACGCGGCTCATGGTGGAGAAATTAACGTTAAATTCTCTGTCAACAGCTCCGGTGGACATTCCTGCAGTCAGTATGCCAACTCTCTCAAAACTTGAAACATCTGTGGCATTGTGTTGTGTGACATCTGCACATTTTAGAGTGGCCTTTTATTGTCCCCCAACACAAGGTGCACCTATGTAATGATCACGCCGTTTAAATCGGCTTCTTGATATGCCACACCTGTCAGATGGATGGATTATTTTAGCACAAGGAGATGCAACTCACTGACAGATTTAAACACATTTGTGCACAACGTTTTAGAGAAAGAAGCTTTTTGTGTGTATGGTATGGACCAATTCTGGGATCTTTTATTTCAGCTCATGAAACATGAAACCAACACTTTACTTGTTGCGTTTTTATATTGTCGTTCAGTGTATCTAGGCAACAGGGCTCTTGATCCAGGAGGGGATTTAATGTCTCTGCTGTAACCCACGAAGCTTAATGTTGACATCTAGACACTTAGCGAGCAAGTTAGCAAACCAAATGAAACAGCTGGAGCAGTGACTTAGCATAAACCCCCCCCCCCCCCAGTTCCCCGCAACGATTGCAAATTATACCGTCGGTATTTCTAAATACCACCCATAGTCCAGAACCAGAGCAAACTTGGGTTCAACTACTTTTTTTCAAATAACTTCGTTGTGCTTGATTTGAGCTCGTCTGTTGCAAACGGAACCAACAGAACAAAACGACAGCAACCTGACACTGCGTGCAGAGTCAAGCAAACGCTCAAATATTGGGGTTTTCAAAAGGATTTTGAACCCAGGTCCCGAGCCAGAGGAATCACGATCTCTCTATTTAATAACAGAGCATGAAACCATGTGTACGGCTGGGCCATATTGGATATAAGGAGACGGACAGTACAGTGGAGATCAATACATTACTGTATCAACGATAACATGCAGACTGTGCAGTATGTTATGAGGGTTAAAATTCATGAGCACAAAATAAAGAACAATGGCAAGATGGTAGATCTCTTACCGCTTTTCTACTTATAAACACATTTAGCATAATCAGTTCAAGTTTATACTTTTAATTTTGTAAACTAGTGTTTTATCTCTAAATTCTTTTAGGGTGTTTTCACTGATTTCCTGTCCTCTTTAAAGTGAACCCTGCGGTGAAACAAAATAACTCCGTTCCCTTTGTGTTCACACTGGCCTTGCCTTTGAATGAGGACTCAACTCTTTTGCCAGTTCACGTCCCCTGTTTTGTGGTCCGTGTCCTTTATGTTGCTATGTATAGAAAGCACGTTCAGTCAATGTACTCTGGGTCTTTACAAAGTACAGGACAAGCCCTTCCATCAGTCCGGACTGATAGATATTTTAATCATTTATTTTATTGAACCATTATTTAACTAGGCAAGTCAGTTTAGAACAAATTCTTATTTACAATGACGGACGACGCTGGGCCAATTGTGCTAATTGTAATACCGCTTAGATTTTAATAGCTAATAGATTACATTTAGTTAAAATATTAGATAGAATAATTGTAATCAGAGGATACTATTAACACGTAAATATTATTGATAACAGAATAAATAGCAGAAGAATAACTTCTGTAATTGAAAATTGTACCGTTACACCCAAAGTAGGCTATTAAGAAATATAATTGATTTTGTACCCTACGTTGTATTCTTGCACTATTCAAACCCCACAATCAATAAACAGCGTATGAAGCTCTCTTAGCCTATCGATCACATATTGCAACAAAAAAATAATCTCTGCATCCTTGACAATCGCTAATCAAATAAAATTAAAAAAACAGCACACTTTTTTTTTTCAGCGAACCTGCTGTGTAAATCATTAGTCAAACAGTCATCTAAAACGAGAGCTTCTATTGGACAACTTCAGGTAAACTCCTCCCCGTTCCGTTCCCGTCTGCCTCCGGTCTAAGAAACGTTTTGCAACAGAATTGTCATAATGAAAGTGCTGGGAGTACAGAGCCAAAACAACAATGACAAAAATGTGTCACTGGCCCAATACTTTTGGAGTTTACTGAACTTGACATGGTATAAGCCATCTCACTCTTGAGGTAAATCAAGGCTACACACCACACAAATCATGTCACGTAATACTGTACATTCCTTTTCTAATTTAATGACACCTATCCATAGATTAGGTCACCCACTCCATCCCTACTGATAACGCAGTGCCGAAACGTTCCTCTGGTCCACCTCCACCCACTCCATCCCTACTGATAACGCAGTGCCGAAACGTTCCTCTGGTCCACCTCCACCCACTCCATCCCTACTGATAACGCAGTGCCGAAACGTTCCTCTGGTCCACCTCCACCCACTCCATCCCTACTGATAACGCAGTGCCAAAACTTTCCTCTGGTCCACCTCCACCCACACATCCAACCAACCATTCAGCATTTTCTGAAAAGGGTAACAATGCACAGTGGATCACAATAAGGTCTTCTGTTTTCAGCCTGTTACCAGACAACGAGGCTTGCTGTCTTCAGCCTGCTACCGGACAACAAGGCTTGCTGTTTTCAGCCTGCTACCGGACAACAAGGCCTGCTGTTTTCAGCCTGCTACCGGACAACAAGGCCTGCTGTTTTCAGCCTGCTACCGGACAACAAGGCCTGCTGTCTTCAGCCTGCTACCGGACAACAAGGCTTGCTGTCTTCAGCCTGCTACCAGACAACGAGGCTTGCTGTTTTCAGCCTGCTACCGGACAACAAGGCTTGCTGTTTTCAGCCTGCTACCGGACAACAAGGCCTGCTGTTTTCAGCCTGCTACCGGACAACAAGGCTTGCTGTTTTCAGCCTGCAAGGCCTGCTGACAACAAGGCTTGCTGTTTTCAGCCTGCTACCAGACAACAAGGCCTGCTGTTTTCAGCCCTACCGGACAACAAGGCTGTCTTCAGCCTGACAGACAAGGCTTGCTGTTTTCAGCCTGCTACCGGACAACAAGGCTTGCTGTTTTCAGCCTGCTACCGGACAACAAGGCTGGCTGTTTTCAGCCTGCTACCGGACAACAAGGCCTGCTGTTTTCAGCCTGCTACCGGACAACAAGGCTTGCTGTCTTCAGCCTGCTACCGGACAACGAGGCTTGCTGTTTTCAGCCTGCTACCGGACAACAAGGCTTGCTGTCTTCAGCCTGCTACCGGACAACAAGGCCTGCTGTTTTCAGCCTGCACAGGTTCTGTACTGTAGAACCACACCAAACTGTACTGTAGAACCAAACTGAGCTATAGAACCACACCAAACTGTACTGTAGAACCACACCAAACTGTACTGTAGAACCACACCAAACTGTGCTATAGAACCACACCAAACTGTGCTGTAAAACCACAGCAAACTGTACTGTAGAACCACACCAAACTGTGCTATAGAACCACACCAAACTGTGCTGTAGAACCACACCAAACTGTACTGTAGAACCACACCAAACTGTGCTATAGAACCACACCAAACTGTGCTGTAGAACCACACCAAACTGTACTGTAGAACCACAGCAAACTGTGCTATAGAACCACACCAAACTGTGCTGTAGAACCACACCAAACTGATATAGAACCACACCAAACTGTAGAACCACACCAAACTGTGCTGTAGAATCTCACCAAACTGTGCTGTAGAACCACACCAAACTGTACTGTAGAACCACACCAAACTGTACTGTAGAACCACACCAAACTGTCACTACTGTAACTTGAAGGTATCATTTCACTACTGTAACTTAAGGAGAGAATCATTTCACTACTGTAACTTAAGGAGAGAATCATTTCACTACTGTAACTTACGGAGATAATCATTTCACTACTGTAACTTAAGGAGATAATCATTTCACTACTGTAACATTAAGGAGATAATCATTTCACTACTGTAACTTAAGGAGAGAATCATTTCACTACTGTAACTTACGGAGATAATCATTTCACTACTGTACATTAAGGAGAGAATCATTTCACTACTGTAATGTGTCGTTTAACTATCCCATGCTCTGCTATCCCTCATGTCTATTGCCACATTGCCATTGTCCCAGTCCCATACTGTAAACAGAATAGTATCAGCCTCTCCTACATTAGCTTTGATTATAGAGTAAACCCTAGTTTGTAAAGGATCTGTGTGCCGAAGCAGAATGTGCTCACACACCATTGAGTTTCAATAGTGGGGGTATTTTGGACCAGTGGGGTATTTTGGACCAGACCGCTCTATAGAGTCCAGTGGGCTGGATGCTTCTAGCCTGTTTGGTTTGGTGGCTAACAGCACTGACGGGGGTTACATACGCAGGTGTTGTCTTGATGTGAAGAGATAACAGGGACTTCAATCAATCTCCCTCTATCCCATTTCATGCCGTTTTCCAGGCAGGACTCATGCTGAACCTTTGACAGGTATGTGTGTGTGTGTGTGTGTGCATTTCACAGAAAGAGGCACATGTCTGTGCATGGAGAACGGCATTCTGCATGTTTTTTTATTTAATTTAATTTATATTTAATTGAACCTTTATTTAACTAGGCAAGTCAGTTATTATTTACAATGACGTCCTCCCCCGGTCAAACCCGGACGACGCTGGGCCAATTGTGCGCCGCCCTATGGGACTCCCAATCACGGGCCGGTTGTGATACAGCCTGGATTCGAACCAGGGTGTCTGTAGTGACGCCTCTAGCACTGAGACTCAGTGTCTTAGACCGCTAGGGCCACTCAGGAGCCTGTAGTGACGCCTCTAGCACTGAGACTCAGTGTCTTAGACCGCTAGGGCCACTCGGGAGCCTGTAGTGACGCCTCTAGCACTGAGACTCAGTGTCTTAGACCGCTAGGGCCACTCGGGAGCCTGTAGTGACGCCTCTAGCACTGAGACTCAGTGTCTTAGACTGCTAGGGCCACTCGGGAGCCTGTAGTGACGCCTCTAGCACTGAGACTCAGTGTCTTAGACCGCTAGGGCCACTCAGGAGCCTGTAGTGTTTGCTGCAGTGTGTTGTAATACAGTTTCTGTACAGCACTTTGAGATATCAGCTGATGTACGAAGGGCTATATAAATACATTTGATTTGATTTGATTAATAACTCAGCCAGGTAACACCACTGTGAGAGCAGTGTCTGCAGACTGTCAATGGCAGTGTGTCATCTCTCTCTCTCCCTCCCTCCCTCTCTCTCTCTCTCTCCCTCCCTCCCTCTCTCTCTCCCTCCCTCCCTCCCTCCCTCCCTCTCTCCCTCCCTCTCCCTCTCTCTCCCTACCGCCGCTCTCTCCCTCCCTCCCCTCTCTCTCTCCCTCCCTACCTCTCTCTACCTCTCCCTCCCTACCTCTCTCTACCTCTCCCTCCCTCTCTCTCTCTCTCCCTCCCTCTCTGTCCCTCCCTCCCTCCCTCTCTCTCCCTCCCTCTCTCTCTCCCCTCCCCATCTCCCTCCCTCTCTCTCCCCTCCCCTCTCTCTCTCTGCCTCTCCCTCCCTCCCCTCTCTCTCCCTCCCTCTCTCTCTACCTCTCCCTCCCTCCCTCTCTCTCTCTACCCCCTCTCCCTCTCTCTCTCTGCCTCTCCCTCCCTCCCTCTCTCTACCTCTCCCTCCCTCTCCCTCCCTCCCTCTCTCTCTCTCCCCCTCCCTCTCTCTCTCTCTATCCCTCTCTCTCTATCCCCTCTCTCTCTCTCTCTCTCCCTCCCCCTACCCTCCCTCCCTCTCTCTATCCCTCTCCCTCTCTACCCCCTCCCCTCTCTCTCTCTGCCTCTCCCTCCCTCCCTCTCTCTACCTCTCCCTCCCTCCCTCTCTCTCTCTACCTCTCCCTCCCTCTACCCTCTCCCCCCTCCCTCTCTCTCTCTCTATCCCTCTCTCTCTATCCCTCTCCCTCTCATTGCTCCAACAGAGTTTTGTGTCATAGAATGGATCTCTTGTGAGATACAGCTTCAAGCCTGGTTTTGAATTGCTGCTGGAAAACAAAGATATTGATAAGGCAGTGGAATAACGTCTTGAGTTTATTGATTTTTTTTCTGCTGTTCTCTTGGTGCAAATGTTGCTCATATCCTTGGAAATGACATATACATAGACATATTATACCATTAGACATATTATACCCTTAGACATATTATACCCCTAGACATATTATACCATTAGACATATTATACCCTTAGACATATTATACCCTTAGACATATTATACCCCTAGACATATTATACCCTTAGACATATTATACCATTAGACAGTAGATATATTATACCATTAAACATATTATACCCTTAGACATATTATACCATTAGACATATTATACCATTAGACATATTATACCCCTAGACATTTCATACCATTAGACATATTATACCATTAGACATATTATATCATTAGACATATTATACCATTAGACAGTAACAGAAACCAACGGTAACAGGACACCCTGTAGTCTGCTGAACCCTACAGGACACCCTGTAGTCTGCTGAACCCTACAGGGCACCCTGTAGTCTGCTGAACCCTACAGGACACCCTGTATTCTGCTGAACCCAACGGTAACAGGACATCCTGTAGTCTGCTGAACCCTACAGGACACCCTGCAGTCTGCTGAACCCTACAGGACACCCTGTAGTCTGCTGAACCCTACAGGGCACCCTGTAGTCTGCTGAACCCTACAGGGCACCCTGAAGCCTGCTGAACCCTACAGGGCACCCTGCAGTCTGCTGAACCCTACAGGACACCCTGCAGTCTGCTGAACCCTACAGGACACCTGCTGAACCCTACAGGACACCCTGTAGTCTGCTGAACCCTACAGGGCACCCTGCAGTCTGCTGAACCCTACAGGACACCCTGCAGTCTGCTGAACCCTACAGGACACCCTGTAGTCTGCTGAACCCTACAGGGCACCCTGCAGTCTGCTGAACCCTACAGGGCACCCTGTAGTCTGCTGAACCCTACAGGACACCCTGTAGTCTGCTGAACCCTACAGGACACCCTGTAGTCTGCTGAACCCTACAGGGCACCCTGTAGTCTGCTGAACCCTACAGGGCACCCTGTAGTCTGCTGAACCCTACAGGGCACCCTGTAGCCTGCTGAACCCTACAGGACACCCTGTAGTCTGCTGAACCCTACAGGGCACCCTGTAGTCTGCTGAACCCTACAGGACACCCTGCAGTCTGCTGAACCCTACAGGACACCCTGTAGTCTGCTGAACCCTACAGGGCACCCTGTATTCTGCTGAACCCTACAGGACACCCTGTAGTCTGCTGAACCCTATAGGGCACCCTGCAGTCTGCTGAACCCTACAGGCACCCTGTAGTCTGCTGAACCCTACAGGACACCCTGTAGTCTGCTGAACCCTACAGGGCACCCTGCAGTCTGCTGAACCCTACAGGCACCCTGTAGTCTGCTGAACCCTACAGGACACCCTGTAGTCTGCTGAACCCAACGGTAACAGGGCACCCTGTAGTCTGCTGAACCCTACAGGACACCCTGCAGTCTGCTGAACCCTACAGGACACCCTGCAGTCTGCTGAACCCTACAGGACACCCTGCAGTCTGCTGAACCCTACAGGCACCCTGTAGTCTGCTGAACCATACAGGACACCCTGTAGTCTGCTGAACCCAACGGTAACAGGACACCCTGTAGTCTGCTGAACCCTACAGGACACCCTGTAGTCTGCTGAACCCTACAGGACACCCTGTAGTCTGCTGCTGAACCCTACAGGACACCCTGTAGTCTGCTGAACCCTACAGGGCACCCTGTATTCTGCTGAACCCTACAGGACACCCTGCAGTCTGCTGAACCCTACAGGACACCCTGTAGTCTGCTGAACCCTACAGGACACCCTGTAGTCTGCTGAACCCTACAGGACACCCTGTAGTCTGCTGAACCCTACAGGCACCCTGTAGTCTGCTGAACCCTACAGGACACCCTGTAGTCTGCTGAACCCTACAGGGCACCCTGTAGTCTGCTGAACCCTACAGGACACCCTGTATTCTGCTGAACCCAACGGTAACAGGGCACCCTGTAGCCTGCTGAACCCTACAGGACACCCTGTAGTCTGCTGAACCCTACAGGACACCCTGTATTCTGCTGAACCCAACGGTAACAGGACACCATTCCTCTTTACAAAACTGTTTCAGTTCAGCAATTGTCTTGGGATGTCTTGTGTGAACCGTTCTCTTGAGGTCATGCCACAGCATCTCAAATCGGATTGAGGTCAGGACTCTGACTGGGCCACTCCAGAAGGCGTATTTTCTTCTGTTGAAGCCACTGTTGTAGATTTACTTCTGTGTTTTGGGTCGTTGTCCTGTTGCATCACCCAACTTCTGTTGAGCTTCAATTGTCGGACAGACATTGTTGGACAGCCTAACATTCTCCTGCAAAATGTCTGGATAATTTTGCGAATTCATTTTCCCGTCGATGATAGCAATCTGCCCAGGCCCTGAGGCAGCCCCAAACCACAATGCTCCCTCCACCAGACTTTACAGTTGGGATGAGGTTTTGATGTTGGTGTGTTGTGCCTTTTTCTCTCCACACATAGTGTTGTGAGTTCCTTCCAAACAACTCAACTGTAGTTCCATCTGTCCACAGAATATTTTGCCAGTAGCGCTGTGGAACATCCAGGTGCCCTTTTGCAAACTTCAGACGTGCAGCAATGGTTTTTTTTGGACAGCAGTGGCTTCTTCTGTGGTGTCCTCCCATGAACACCATTCTTGTTTAGTGTTTTACGTATCGTAGACTCGTCAACAGAGATGTTAGCATGTTCCAGAGATTTCTGTAAGTCTTTAGCTGACACTCTAGGATTCTTCTTAACCTCATTGAGCATTCTGCACTGTGCTCTTGCAGTCATCTTTGCAGGACGGCCACTCCTAGGGAGAGTAGCAACAGTGCTGAAATGTCTTCATTTATAGACAATTTGTCTTACCGTGGACTGATGAACATCAAGGCTTTTAGAGATACTTTTGTAACCCTTTTCAGGTTCATGCAAGTCAACAATTCTTAATCTTAGGTCTTCGGAGATCTCGTTTGTTCAAGGTGTGGTTCACATTAGGCAATGCTCCTTGTGAATAGCAAACTCACATCTCCAATCTCATCTCATTGATTGGACTCCAGGTTAGCGGACTCCTGCCTCCAATTAGCTTTTGGAGAAGTCATTAGCCATTAGGGGGGTTCACATACTTTCCCCAACGTACACTGTTTAAATGATGTATTCAATATAGACAAGAAAAATACAATAAGTTGTGTGTTATTAGTTGAAGCAGACTGTCTATTTTTGTGACCGATTTAAATCCAGGTAATTCCAAAGGTTTAACATACTTTTTCCTCCCACTGTATTTCTGCATTTCATTTTCAATACATTTGCAAACACTTCTAAAAACATGCTTTCACTTTGTCATAATGGGGTATTGTGATGTCATAATGGGGTATTGTGATGTCATAATGGGGTAGTGTGTGTAGATGGTTGAGAGAGAAAAAGATTTAATCCATTTTGAATTCAGGCTGTAACACAACAAGATGTGGAATGAGTCGAGGGGTTTGAATACTTTCTGAAGGCTCTGTGACCTGTCAGACCAAAGGGAATTCACATGAACAATTCTTTATATTAACAGAGTAGAGAGAGAGAGAGAAGAGAGAGACAGAGAGAGAGACACAGAGACAGAGAGAGAAAGAGAGAGAGAAGAGAGACCGAGAGAGAGAGAGAGAGAGAGAGAGAGAGAGAGAGAGAGGAGAGAGAGAGAGAGAGAGAGAGAGAGAGACAGAGAGAGAGAGAGAGAGAGAGAGAGAGAGAGAGAGAGAGAGAGAGACAGAGAGACAGAGATGGAGACAGAGACACAGACAGAGACACAGACAGAGACACAGAGACACGGAGACAGAGACACGGAGACAGAGAGACAGAGAGAGAGACAGAGAGAGAGAAGGGGAGAGAGAGAGAGGAGGGGAGAGAGAGAGAGAGAGAGAGAGAGAGAAGAGAGAGACACGGAGAGAGAGACAGAGACACGGAGAGAGAGAGAGACAGAGACACGGAGAGAGAGAGAGACACGGAGACACAGAGACACGGAGACAGAGACACAGAGAGCTGCTGAATGTATCAGAGCCCTCTCTGTTTCAGCAGTGCCTGGGTCACCAGAGATAGGAGGACTACCATGCTTCCCTGCTGTGCGGTCAGGATGTGCCATGTGCTGGTGCTGGTGCTGTGTCTGTCTGCGGCTGAGGACTTCGACTGGACAAAGAACGACCGCGGCTCCTTCTATTATGGGACTTTTCCAGCTGGTACGGACTCAAACCCTGCAGAACACACACTAAACCCTGTACAATGCAACCTTGCATAACGTCAAACATTGTATGACACAAACCTAAGCCTGAACACACTTCCAACCATCAACACACATCCAACACATCAACACACATCCAACCTCAACACACATCCAACACTCAACACACATCCAACCCTGAACACACACATCCAACCCTAAACACACACATCCAACCCTCAACACACACATCCAACCCTCAACACACACATCCAACCCTAAACACACATCCAACCCTCCAAACAACACACATCCAACCCTAAACACACATCCAACCATCAACACACATCCAACCATCAACACACACATCCAACCATCAACACACACATCCAACCATCAACACACACATCCAACCCTAAACACACATCCAACCATCAACACACATCCAACCATCAACACACATCCAACCCGCAACACACACATCCAACCATCAACACACATCCAACCCTGAACACACATCCAACCATCAACACACATCCAACCCTCAACACACACATCCAACCATCAACACACATCCAACCCTCAACACACATCCAACCCGCAACACACACATCCAACCATCAACACACATCCAACCCTCAACACACATCCAACCATCAACACACATCCAACCATCAACACACACATCCAACCTCGATCGATCGACTGACTGACTGATCGATTAACTGACAGACTGACTGATCGATTGACTGTCTGACTGACTGACTGATCGACTGACTGATTGACTGACTGACTGATTGATTGACTGACTGACTGACTGATTGACTGACTGACTGACTGATCGATTGACAGACTGACTGATTGACTGACAGACTGACTGATTGACTGACTGACTGATTGACTGACTGACTGACTGACTGATTGAAAGACTGATCGACCGATCGTGATCGTTCTCCACCCGTGTGCAGGATTTTCGTGGGGTGCCGGCAGTTCAGCCTATCAAACAGAAGGAGCCTGGGACCAAGACGGTAAAGGACTGAGTATCTGGGATGTGTTCTCTCACAGGAAGGGAAAGATACTGCAGAACGACACCGGAGACTCTTCCTGCCAGGGATACTACAAAATCAAGGTGACTTCCTTTACTGAAGAAAAACAGCACCTCACAAGTACCATAACACAACTTCAAATCAGCGACTGAACGTTACTCTGGTAACAGACCATTGTAAAAATCATAGAAATTCACCTTAAAACATTTCATTTAACTCGTTTCCCGCAAATGTAACCCGCTACCTAAACCCTTTACTTGTACACTACCTTGGAGGTAAGAGACCAGAGCTATAACATCTCTGTTGTTACCCCAGGAGAACATCTCCCTAATGAGACCAGAGCTATAACATCTCTGTTGTTACCCCAGGAGGACATCTCCCTAATGAGACCAGAGCTATAACATCTCTGTTGTTACCCCATGAGGACATCTCCCTAATGAGACCAGAGCTATAACATCTCTGCTGTTACCCCAGAACATCTCCCTAATGAGACCAGAGCTATAACATCTCTGTTGTTACCCCAGGAGGACATCTCCCTAATGAGACCAGAGCTATAACATCTCTGTTGTTACCCCAGAACATCTCCCTAATGAGACCAGAGCTATAACATCTCCCTAATGAGACCAGAGCTATAACATCTCTGTTGTTACCCCAGAACATCTCCCTAATGAGACCAGAGCTATAACATCTCTGTTGTTACCCCAGGAGAACATCTCCCTAATGAGACCAGAGCTATAACATCTCTGTTGTTACCCCATGAGGACATCTCCCTAATGAGACCAGAGCTATAACATCTCTGTTGTTACCCTAGGAGGACATCTCCCTAATGAGACCAGAGCTATAACATCTCTGTTGTTACCCCAGAACATCTCCCTAATGAGACCAGAGCTATAACATCTCTGTTGTTACCCCAGGAGGACATCTCCCTAATGAGACCAGAGCTATAACATCTCTGTTGTTACCCCATGAGGACATCTCCCTAATGAGACCAGAGCTATAACATCTCTGTTGTTACCCCATGAGGACATCTCCCTAATGAGACCAGAGCTATAACATCTCTGTTGTTACCCCAGGAGGACATCTCCCTAATGAGACCAGAGCTATAACATCTCTGTTGTTACCCCAGAACATCTCCCTAATGAGACCAGAGCTATAACATCTCTGTTGTTACCCCAGAACATCTCCCTAATGAGACCAGAGCTATAACATCTCTGTTGTTACCCCAGGAGAACATCTCCCTAATGAAACCAGAGCTATAACATCTCTGTTGTTACCCCAGGAGAACATCTCCCTAATGAAACCAGAGCTATAACATCTCTGTTGTTACCCCAGGAGGACATCTCCCTAATGAGACCAGAGCTATAACATCCCTGTTGTTACCCCAGGAGGACATCTCCCTAATGAGACCAGAGCTATAACATCTCTGTTGTTACCCCAGGAGGACATCTCCCTAATGAAAGAGCTGAAGCTGGACCACTATCGCTTCTCCATCTCCTGGCCCCGTATCATGCCTACTGGGATCAAATGTGAGTTACCCATGTGTGATTACAAGTATGGTACACACATCTAGTACATTTGTAGGTGCCGGATACCATTTTTTTTTTTTTACAAAAAAAAACAACCACACACATGTCGATTGCTCCCAGTTTTACTGTGTAGTTGTATTGTGTAACGTTTTGGTCCACGCTGATGGGTTCTGGGATTTCTTTCACAGCTGACCATGTGAACGAGAAAGGGATAAAGTACTACGATGAGTTGATTGACAACCTGTTGGAGAACAAGATCACTCCCATCGCTACTCTGTACCACTGGGATCTTCCTCAGGTGGGTCTTATTAATAGAACAGACACACGACATAGCCTGGTACCTTGATCTATTTGTGTCGTCTAGCCCAACCTCCTGTGGTCACTGTCATGCTTAAGGTACGGCGATGACGATGTGACTGTACGTTGTCCTGGGAACATTCGGCACGCCACACCGGTTAAACATTAACGAACACAAAGATGCCAAGGAAACCGTGGGCTATTCCACTAATACGTATCATTAGCCTACCGCATGACAGTCGCATGAGAAATGAATGAATGGACTTGAAACCGTCGGGAATACACTCCAAACTGACGTGTGGTTCAAACGAGAACCGTGACGTTATGCGAAGGGCGTCAGATGAGTGGCGGAGAACGAGACGTGCGTGCGCAGCAGAGGAAGCATCAATTTACGCCACACCGTGTAGGTCTAATGAACGATAATCACTTTGGTGTGTGTTTTGTAACAGATGTCTTTGACAAGAATCAAATGGCGGGTGCACTGTTTGAATTGCAGGAATTATTTCAGAGCGGAAGAACGTGCGCGGGTAGTCAGGCTTAAAGGATCCTTTTCAAGTGATTGGTTTGACAATCAGATGAAAACATCGCGACTGGTTGTGTTTATGCCACATTAAAAAAGGTCATACATTTTAAGACGTTAAACGTCTTTACTATAAAGCCCACAGAGATCCTATTAAATTAGCCACTCTATGATAAAGCCCACGGAGATCCTATTAAATTAGCCACTCTGTAATAAAGCCCACGGAGATCCTATTAAATTAGCCACTCTATGATAAAGCCCACGGAGATCCTATTAAATTAGCCACTCTGTAATAAAGCCCACGGAGATCCTATTAAATTAGCCACTCTGTCATAAAGCCCACGGAGATCCTATTAAATTAGCCACTCATTCTATGATAAAGCCCACGGAGATCCTATTAAATTAGCCACTCTATGATAAAGCCCCCCCAGAAGAGATTCTACAGTACTATTTCCCTTGGCTGGTTCATCTCTTCCTCTTTGTGCTCCTGTAGGTCCTCCAGGAGAAGTACGGAGGATGGCAGAACATCAGCATGGTCAACTACTTTAATGAGTTTGCCAACCTGTGTTTTGAGAGATTCGGAAACAGAGTGAAATACTGGATCACCTTGAACAACCCATGGGTACATTCAGTCTTAACCAAGTCTTCACTTTTCAAACCAAACTTATTCTTTTTTTCTTTCTGTGAAGTGTGTTGAGACCTTGTAAAATACACTAAATACATTGTAATTTGATGGAACAGTTATTAGCATGAGCCATTTAAAAAGGGTAAATAACTAGAGGGGGGAGGGGCAGGGTAAATGTCTATAGAGGGGAGGGGCAGGGTAAATGACTAGAGGGGGAGGGGCAGGGTAAATGTCTATAGGGGGAGGGGCAGGGTAAATGACTAGAGGGGGAGGGGCAGGGTAAATGTCTATAGGGGGGCAGGGTAAATGACTAGAGGGGGAGGGGCAGGGTAAATGACTAGAGGGGGAGGGGCAGGGTAAATGTCTATAGGGGGAGGGGCAGGGTAAATGACTATAGGGGGAGGGGCAGGGTAAATGACTAGAGGGGGGAGGGGCAGGGTAAATGTCTATAGGGGGGCAGGGTAAATGACTATAGAGGGGAGGGGCAGGGTAAATGTCTATATGGGGGAGGGGCAGGGTAAATGTCTATAGGGGGGCAGGGTAAATGACTAGAGGGGGAGGGGCAGGGTAAATGACTAGAGGGGGAGGGGCAGGGTAAATGTCTATAGGGGGAGGGGCAGGGTAAATGACTATAGGGGGGAGGGGCAGGGTAAATGACTATAGGGGGGAGGGGCAGGGTAAATTACTAGAGGGGGAGGGGCAGGGTAAATGTCTATAGGGGGGCAGGGTAAATGACTAGAGGGGGAGGGGCAGGGTAAATGTCTATAGGGGGAGGGGCAGGGTAAATGTCTATAGGGGGAGGGGCAGGGTAAATGTCTATAGGGGGGAGGGGCAGGGTAAATGTCTATAGGAGGGAGGGGCAGGGTAAATGTCTATAGGGGGAGGGGCAGGGTAAATGACTATAGGGGGGGGCAGGGTAAATGTCTATAGGGGGGCAGGGTAAATGTCTATAGGGGGGCAGGGTAAATGTCTATAGAGGGGGAGGGGCAGGGTAAATGACTATAGAGGGGGGCAGGGTAAATGACTATAGAGGGGGGCAGGGTAAATGACTATAGAGGGGGGCAGGGTAAATGACTATAGAGGGGGGCAGGGTAAATGTCTATAGGGGGGCAGGGTAAATGACTAGAGGGGGAGGGGCAGGGTAAATGACTATAGGGGGGGGCAGGGTAAATGTCTATAGGGGGGGGCAGGGTAAATGTCTATAGGGGGAGGGGCAGGGTAAATGTCTATAGGGGGGCAGGGTAAATGTCTAGAGGGGGGGGCAGGGTAAATGTCTAGAGGGGGGGCAGGGTAAATGACTATAGGGGGAGGGGCAGGGTAAATGTCTATAGGGGGAGGGGCAGGGTAAATGTCTATAGGGGGAGGGGCAGGGTAAATGTCTATAGGGGGAGGGGCAGGGTAAATGTCTATAGGGGGGAGGAGCAGGGTAAATGACTATAGGGGGGCAGGGTAAATGACTATGGGGGAGGGGCAGGGTAAATGACTATAGGGGGGTGGCAGGGTAAATGTCTATAGGGGGAGGGGCAGGGTAAATGTCTATAGGGGGAGGGGCAGGGTAAATGTCTATAGGGGGAGGGGCAGGGTAAATGTCTATAGGGGGGGGGGCAGGGTAAATGTCTATAGGGGGAGGGGCAGGGTAAATGACTATAGGGGGAGGGGCAGGGTAAATGACTATAGGGGGGAGGGGCAGGGTAAATGTCTATAGGGGGAGGGGCAGGGTAAATGTCTATAGGGGGAGGGGCAGGGTAAATTTCTATAGGGGGAGGGGCAGGGTAAATGTCTATAGGGGGAGGGGCAGGGTAAATGACTATAGGGTGGAGGGGCAGGGTAAATGACTATAGGGGAGGGGCAGGGTAAATTACTATAGGGGGAGGGGCAGGGTAAATGACTATAGAGGGGGCAGGGTAAATGACTATAGAGGGGGGCAGGGTAAATGACTATAGGGGGGAGGGGCAGGGTAAATGACTATAGAGAGGGGGGGCAGGGTAAATGACTATAGAGGGGGGCAGGGTAAATGACCATAGGGGGGCAGGGTAAATGACTATAGGGGGGCAGGGTAAATGACTATAGGGGGGCAGGGTAAATGACTATAGAGGGGGGCAGGGTAAATGACTATAGAGGGGGGGCAGGGTAAATGACTATAGAGGGGGGCAGGGTAAATGACTATAGAGGGGGGGCAGGGTAAATGACTATAGAGGGGGGCAGGGTAAATGACTATAGGGGAGGGGCAGGGTAAATGACTATAGAGGGGGGCAGGGTAAATGACTATAGAGGGGGGCAGGGTAAATGACTATAGAGGGGGCAGGGTAAATGACTATAGGGGGGCAGGGTAAATGACCATAGGGGGGGGGCAGGGTAAATGACCATAGGGGGGGGCAGGGTAAATGACTATAGGGGGGGGGGCAGGGTAAATGACTATAGGGGGGCAGGGTAAATGACTATAGAGGGGGGGGGTAAATGCAGGGGGGGGTAAATGACTATAGAGGGGGGCAGGGTAAATGACTATAGAGGGGGGGGGGCAGGGTAAATGACTAACTGGAGTGTGTGTTTGCAGTCAGTGGCAGTGGAGGGCTATGAGACAGGTGAGCACGCTCCTGGACTGAAGCTGAGAGGAACAGGGGCCTACCGGGCCGCGCATCACATGATCAAGGTGAGAGGACACTATTTTTGCCTGGTCCCAGATCGGTTTGTGCTACAGGGGCCATAGAAGCTGACTATACAGCAACAACAGATCTGAGACCAGCAACAGATCTGAGACCAGGCTACAGGGGCCATAGAAGCTGACTATACAGCAACAACAGATCTGAGACCAGGCTACAGGGGCCATAGAAGCTGACTAATACAGCAACAACAGATCTGAGACCAGGCTACAGGGGCCATAGAAGCTGACTAATACAGCAACAACAGATCTGAGACCAGGCTACAGGGGCCATAGAAGCTGACTATACAGCAACAACAGATCTGAGACCAGGCTAACTCTGTGTGTATTCTACTACTTTATCATGATCAATCAACTCCACTGTGGACGTTTCATTCAACTAGATCAATATTTATTAATCCTTGTCCTGTGGACCCACATCGTTTTCGTTGTTGCTCTACCACTACACATCTGATTCCACTAAATCGAAGGTTTGACGATGAATTGAAAGGTGATGATACCAGTTGCCTCTCTCCTTGTCTTGTCAGGCCCATGCTAAAGTCTGGCACACCTATGACACCAAGTGGAGAGAAAAACAGAAAGGTAGATCAGTATCACAGCCTTTCTTATTTAATTAAAAAAAAAAAAAATCCTGACTGCACTACGCAGTTCCCTAATTGGGCCAATAAAGACATTGATTGGTCGATTGATTCCATCTCCTGTAGGTCTGGTGGGCATCTCTCTGTCTGGAGATTGGGGCGAACCGGTAGACATCAGTAACCAGAAGGATATCGAGGCAGCAGAGCGATACGTCCAATTCTACATTGGCTGGTTCGCCACTCCCATCTTCCACGGGGACTATCCACAAGTCATGAAGGACTTTATTGGTGAGTTTACATCAGATACATGACCTGACAAATTAACTATCATTATGAATAGTATAATAATGATAATGAACTATAATTATGAATAATATAATAATAATAAACTATAATTATGAATAATATAATACTATTTAACTATAATTATGAATAATATAATACTATTTAACTATAATTATGAATAATATAATACTATTTAACTATAATTATGAATAATATAATACTATTTAACTATAATTATGAATAATATAATACTATTTAACTATAATTATGAATAATATAATACTATTTAACTATAATTATGAATAATATAATAATAATAAACTATAATTATGAATAATATAATACTATTTAACTATAATTATGAATAATATAATAATCAACTATAATTATGAATAATATAATAATAATTAACTATAATTATGAATAATATAATAATAATTAACTATAATTATGGCTGACGTTCACAGACAGAATCATCGCAAGACAACAACAACAAAAATACTGTGTGAAAAAAAAAATTACTTTAGGGAAATGTTGATTTGCAAACTAGTCTAGGCATACTTGTTAAGTAGAAACCTAGTCTAGGCATACTTGTTAAGTAGAAACCTAGTCTGGGCGTACTTGTTAAGTAGAAACCTAGTCTAGGCGTACTTGTTAAGTAGCAACCTAGTCTGGGCATACTTGTTAAGTAGAAACCTAGTCTGGGCGTACTTGTTAAGTAGAAACCTAGTCTGGGCATACTTGTTAAGTATAAACCTAGTCTGGGCATACTTGTTAAGTATAAACCTAGTCTGGGCATACTTGTTAAGTATAAACCTAGTCTGGGCATACTTGTTAAGTATAAACCTAGTCTAGGCATACTTGTTAAGTATAAACCTAGTCTAGGCATACTTGTTAAGTATAAACCTAGTCTAGGCATACTTGTTAAGTATAAACCTAGTCTGGGCATACTTGTTAAGTATAAACCTAGTCTAGGCATACTTGTTAAGTAGAAACCTAGTCTAGGCGTACTTGTTAAGTAGAAACCTAGTCTGGGCGTACTTGTTAAGTAGAAACCTAGTCTGGGCGTACTTGTTAAGTAGAAACCTAGTCTGGGCATACTTGTTAAGTATACACCTAGTCTGGGCATACTTGTTAAGTATAAACCTAGTCTGGGCATACTTGTTAAGTATAAACCTAGTCTGGGCATACTTGTTAAGTATAAACCTAGTCTAGGCATACTTGTTAAGTATAAACCTAGTCTAGGCATACTTGTTAAGTATAAACCTAGTCTGGGCATACTTGTTAAGTATAAACCTAGTCTAGGCATACTTGTTAAGTATAAACCTAGTCTAGGCATACTTGTTAAGTATAAACCTAGTCTAGGCATACTTGTTAAGTATAAACCTAGTCTAGGCATACTTGTTAAGTATAAACCTAGTCTAGGCATACTTGTTATGTATAAACCTAGTCTAGGCATACTTGTTAAGTATAAACCTAGTCTAGGCATACTTGTTAAGTATAAACCTAGTCTAGGCATACTTGTTATGTATAAACCTAGTCTAGGCATACTTGTTAAGTAGAGGGTACTGAGTTAGACCCTAGAGGGTACTGAGTTAGACCCTAGAGGGTACTGAGTTAGACCCTAGAGGGTACTGAGTTAGACCCTAGAGGGTACTGAGTTAGACCCTAGAGGGTAGAGGTACTGAGTTAGACCCTAGAGGGTACTGAGTTAGACCCTAGAGGGTACTGAGTTAGACCCTAGAGGGTACTGAGTTAGACCCTAGAGGGTACTGAGTTAGATCCTAGAGGGTACTGAGTTAGACCCTAGAGGGTACTGAGTTAGACCCTAGAGGGTAGAGGTACTGAGTTAGACCCTAGAGGGTACTGAGTTAGACCCTAGAGGGTACTGAGTTAGACCCTAGAGGTACTGAGTTAGACCCTAGAGGGTACCGAGTTAGACCCTAGAGGGTACTGAGATAGACCCTAGAGGGTACTGAGTTAGATCCTAGAGGGTACTGAGTTAGACCCTAGAGGGTACTGAGTTAGACCCTAGAGGGTAGAGGTACTGAGTTAGACCCTAGAGGGTACTGAGTTAGACCCTAGAGGGTACTGAGTTAGACCCTAGAGGGTACTGAGTTAGACCCTAGAGGGTACTGAGTTACACCCTAGAGGGTACTGAGTTACACCCTAGAGGGTACTGAGTTACACCCTAGAGGGTACTGAGTTACACCCTAGAGGGTACTGAGTTACACCCTAGAGGGTACTGAGTTAGACCCTAGAGGGTACTGAGTTAGACCCTAGAGGGTACTGAGTTAGACCCCAGACGGTAGAGGTACTGAGTTAGACCCTAGAGGGTACTGAGTTAGACCCTAGAGGGTACTGAGTTAGACCCTAGAGGGTACTGAGTTAGACCCTAGAGGGTACTGAGTTAGACCCTAGAGGGTACTGAGTTAGACCCCAGACTGTAGAGGTACTGAGTTAGACCCTAGAGGGTAGAGGTACTGAGTGACTCTGGGCCTCCCTCTCTGCCCAGCAGGGCCTGGGTACATCCCACCTTCCCAACCCAAGGTTAGGACTAAGGTCTAACAGAGACCAGTTAAATAAACGTGCCTAGTTAAATAAAGGTTCAACAAAACATTTAAAAATAAAACTGGACTCTCTCTGTTTCTCTCTCTCTCTCTCTCTCTCTCTCTGTCTCTCTCTGTCTCTCTTTAGGTCGTAAGAGTGCCCAGCAGGGTCTGGGTACGTCCCGCCTCCCCACCTTCTCTTCCCAGGAGAAGAGCTACATTAAGGGTACCTGTGACTTCCTGGGTATCGGTCACTTCACCACGCGCTACATTACCCAGAAGAACTACCAGTCGGGACACGGCAGCAGCAGCTACTTCACTGACAGGTAGACGACTGGGCACTTTAACATACTGGACAGAAGTGGGGAAAGTACTGTATTGTCATTCTTGAGTAAAAGTGAAGTTATAAATGGGAAATGACTCAAGTAAAAGACGCAAAGTCTACTTGAGTACAAGACCAAAAAATATCTGGTTTTAATTGTAGGCTACTTTAGTAGAGAGCGAGTGGCATCAGCTACACTAACAGGTAGCAGAGCGGTCGGTTAGCAGAGAGACTGATACAGAGCGGTCGGTTAGCAGAGAGCCTGATACAGAATGGTCAGTTAGCAGAGAGACTGATACAGAGCGGTCGGATAGCGGTCTGTTAGCAGAGAGCGGTTAGCAGAGAAGTCTGATGAGTCTGATACAGAGCGGTCGGATAGCATAGAGTCTGATACGGAGCGGTCGGTTAGCAGAGAGTCTGATACAGAGCGGTCGGTTAGCAGAGAGTCTGATACAGAGCGGTCGGTTAGCATAGAGTCTGATACAGAGCGGTCGGTTAGCAGAGAGTCTGATACAGAGCGGTCTGTTAGCAGAGAGTCTAATACAGAGCGGTCGGTTAGCAGAGAGTCTGATACAGAGCGGACGGTTAGCAGAGAGTCTGATACAGAGCGGTCTGTTAGCAGAGAGTCTAATACAGAGCGGTCGGTTAGCAGAGAGACTGATACAGAGCGGTC